>NW_026682786.1:0-141871 GCF_029962835.1 Magnolia sinica
ATCATTAAAATTCCTGAGATTTGCACCAAATTAGATTGATTAATCATGAAATATCACGATATTAACTGTAACAAAACACACACCCTCAACCAATCTCTTTTAATATAATGTACTTACTTCCTTGTTCATATGTAGATGACAATGTTCAAGGATAGGTTATTTTTTAGTTCACAATTTGGTATTTATGGATGTATTAATATTTCTGCATTGAATGAAATGTGCTCAATTTAGCTCTTTGTGGTGTTAAGCTCACTTGCAATTCGAAGTAGGTTCAATAGATTTTCTCTACTGTGCTCGATTGTAGATTGGATTTTGGGCAC
The DNA here is from genome assembly GCF_029962835.1 of Magnolia sinica. Taxonomy (NCBI): domain Eukaryota; kingdom Viridiplantae; phylum Streptophyta; class Magnoliopsida; order Magnoliales; family Magnoliaceae; genus Magnolia; species Magnolia sinica. The sequence goes on from NW_026682786.1 coordinate 321, forward strand.
CTCTTTTTTTAATTTTTTTGGCACTTGCAAACAAAACCCAATTCACCATTAAAAACATCTTAGGTGACGCATATGCAAGGACCAAATAAATATCATCTTTATCAAAAACTTTTGTGACCCTAGAGAATTTTTTAATGGTTAATCACCACTGTTTCCTATGGTGTGGTACACCTGATATTTATCCAAAACTTTTGTGACCCTAGAGAAGTTTTTAATGGTTAATCACCACTGTTTCCTATGGTCTGGTACACCTGATATTTATATCTGTTTCATTTTTTAGATCATGCCATAAAATGATCTTTTAAAACAGATGAACAGCATGGATGAAAGGAAAATCCATCCTGGTGGGCCCCACAATTAGGGATCCACTGAAGTCGCATTCTCATACAGTATACATGACCTTGTGATCTGGATGGATGGAAAATAAACATTTTGGTTGGCCGTGGTAAATTTTCAAGTGTAAGAATTTAATCCCCACCACTTTCTATGGTGTGATCCACCTTAGCCTTCAATCTGCCTCTTTTTTTTTGTTCATGTCTTGGCCTGTTTGGTTGCTTATATATATATGGGAAAAGGTACTATGCGCTCGACCTCACGATAAGCTCCTATGAGGTCGAGCTGTGTGGGCCCCACCATGATGTGTGTCGACCATCAACACTGTGCATTTGATGGGTCCCCTCTAAATTTTGGGATATGCCAAAAATCAGCCATATACGGAACTCGGTGGGCCATACCATCTAAAATCATGTGAAGACACTGTTAAAACATATAAAAGCACTTGGTGGGGCCCACCTGAGTTTTGAATGCTGCTGAAACTTGTTCTGAACCCTTATCCAAGTGGGACACACATAATGGATGGGTTAGATTTGCAAACCACATCTCGGTGGGCCCAAAAAATGGTTATGAATGTTTTAATGGTGCACGGCCCCTCCCCACTTCTGTATGTGGTGTGGCCCATACAAGTCACGGATTGACTTGATTTTTGAGACCTCGGCCCACGATGGAATGATGCATCTGACTGATGGGGTAGATGTTCGAAATGCATCACGGTGGGGCCCACACAGCTCGACCTCATGTGACGGACTCGTGAGGTTGAGTATTATCATTCTAATATATATATATATATATATATATATATATATATATATATATATATATATATATTTTAGAATGATACAAGTTAAATTCGTAATTATGAATTTTTAAAAGTGTTTGAATATAAAACAGCATAGATGATAAATGCACAAGAAATCAATTGTCATGCAATCACTGGTCACAGTAAAATGTAGATAAGAGATTGCAGAAGGTGCCTCCCAACATGATAATTCTCGCCTAATTAAAACTTAAAACCCAAGTTTTAGAGTTTATGTTTATTACTTGATTTGATGCATATTACATGAAATTATATATAATTACATGCAACCAAACATGCCTTAAAATGATTTGTCAAGATAAATGAAAGATAAATGAACAGCATGTATAAAACATATGCACTACGGTGGGCCCCACAAATTCCCAGAAAGATAGAACCATCCTTCACTCGCTAGGTCCTGGTGGGGTAGTACCGGGCCTCAGGCTCCTTTAGGTCGGGTTCAGGTTGGGACCCACCCAAATTGCATCCATTGGTTACAATTTCATACAGGAAAATGATACGGTGAAAATGGTTGGACTAAAATATGATAGAGCACTCTCTCCACTGTACACGTGGAAGGACTGTATGAATGTGGGCCGTTGATCCAGTGGACCACATTGTTCCTTCTCTGTAGTGGGTTAGAGATTACACTTTTTTTTTTGCAGGTTATTTACTAATTCAACTTTATATATTTGCAGGTGGGCTTTGTTCTTTGTAAGATTTATGAGAACAAGAAAGCTTCCGACGAAAATCAAGAGGAAGAACAAATGACAGAAATGTCCGTTGGAGATGGTCCTAATAACTCTGATTCGGATGCGGTTACGGAGAATTTCGAAGAATCCACGTCCCTACCTTTCGATGAAAATCAAATGACAGAAATGCCCCCAGGAGATGGTCCTAATAACCCCGATCTCCCATCCTTTGGGTGCCATGCGAGCATGGGAGATCTGTTACCAGCTTCCGAGGAAAACCAAATTACAGAAATGCCCTTGAGAGTTGGTCCTAATAACCCCGATTTCTTATCCTCTGAGTGCGATGCGAATATAGAAGATTGGTTACAAGATTTGGAGGCAAATCAAATAACAGAAATGCCCCTGGGAGATGATCCTAATGACCCCAATTTCCCCCCCTTTTGGTATGCGAGTATGGAAATACCAGAGGAAAACCAAATGACAGAAATACCCTTGGGACACGGTCCTGATAACCTTGATTTCCTATACTTTGGGTGGGATGCGAATATGGAAGATTCGTTTCGAACTTTCCCTCAAATGACAGAAATGCTCCTAGGAGATTATCCTAATAACGCTGATTTCCCATCCTTGGGTGCGATATAAATATGGAAGATCCGTTCTCAACTTCGGAGGAAAGCCAAATGACAGGAATGCCCCTGGGAGATGTTCATAATAACCCTAGCTACACACCCTCATGGGGGAATATGGTAAATCAAGTGACAGAAATGTCGTCTGATAGAGTATGGAAGATCTCTTCTTAGCTTTGGAGAAAAATCAAATGACAGGAATGCCGCGAGTAAATGGTCCTAATAACCTCGAACCCTTCAGCCGCCTCCGAGCCCATTGCTTTTGAGGAAAATCAAATGACAGAGAAGCCCTGAGAGGTGCTCCTAATTCATCACACAGTTAGGATTATCAGATCAATGTATCTCGGGGCGAAGATATTGCAAGCGAGGTGGGTGTGTGCTAACCGATGACTATTCTACGTCGTATTATGGTAGAGTGTCGTAGGATGCTTTTATATGTTAAACGTTCCAATGCAATCGAGCTTTTCTTCGTGATAGTTTAGCCATCCGATGCGTTGTGTGGTTGTGATTGCTCATGGGGTTGAAATATTAGTTGGATGAATGGATTTTAATTGATTTTTTTTTATTTTTTTTCCTTTCCTTTAAGGAACTCGGTTACTAGATCATATTGAACTAAGTGAATGTCACGTGCCATGCACCTGGGAAGGAAGACTCATTCTGAGCAGCTTGGTCTTTGGGCTGGAATTTTTCACTTTGGGCCCCACATGATGAATGGCTTGGGTCTCTCACATATATGTCACGTAGGCATGTAACCTATGAGGAGAGACCACAGCAGCCAATGTTGCTTTCAACTAGCATTTCAGAGGAGCGATTTAATTAAAATAATTTCCAATTAAGACCTAATAAAGGCGCTAACGTCAGAATACAAAGTTATTATTTATTAGCCTCGTGGTTACTCTTTATATTTTTTAAGGATGAAAATGTCCTTTTATCAATTGTTCCTTCGAATTGATGATAGTGTTGAAGCCAAGAAGGTCGGAGGAGGCATGGGCTCCAATAAATCAACTATTTAGGCCACCCATCGGCCGATCTAGTTTGTTCACTTTAATTTGATAGCCGTGAAGCCACGTTAGGATCATTTCAATTCTTTTTAAGCTGTATGTGGCGCATAACTGCATGATCATTGTGCGCTAATTTCGGACAATTTTCACCAGTGTGGTCCACCCATCATGAGTTCTGCGCTCAAACTTCGTCCTATGGCATGAAATTAAAATTCATTTCACATGGACATCTTGAAATTGTTCTGAAACATGCAAGTGGGTTCAATAGGTGGAGCCCTTGGGTATGAAATGCCACTTTGGCATTTTCTTCTCTCTCTCTCTCTCTACGGAGCAGTGGACCACAAGTACATGAAGAGGAGGGGACCACCATGAAGAGTTGAATCACTATTAAAGGTTGCTTGTTATACGGATGGACAACCCACTCCCAGCAACGACGATAAACTCTGACCAATTTCCGTGAAACAACAAGAAAGTTTTGGGTGAAAAAGAATGGTTTTTTTTTATTTTTTTATTTTGAAGTTATCCGACTACATTCTCTAGAAGTTACGGCGCCGGCGCCCAAAGGTAATTTTGTGTCTGTATGTTGTTTTTGTTATTATTGGTGTCTAGCAATGGTGAGAGTTTTTGAAAGAGAGGAAAGTGTAATATCATGATCTCTATTATAGTTATTTTTTGTGTTTTTGTTTGTTTGTTTTTATTTTTGTTTGCTTCTTTCATGTTTAAATGGTTTGAGTTTGTAGAAAGGAGGAGAATGTGGTGTTTATATGGATGATGTATGTATGGGGAGAGTCTGGCGGTCACCGATAAGGATTGTGAATCGCCAATATTATATGAGGCTGACCAATATGATCCGTGGCTTGCCGACATACTAATACAAAGTGACTATCGGCGATCCACACCAAATATCGCGATCCACAGTCCTTGCGCATTTAATAACTTATGGATGATGTCTTTATATGAATTGATGCGATTACACGTAAATCTATTTATTTGTCTTTCGGGCACTACATAATCTTTGTTTATGATGAGAAAACCTGGTGTTTGCTTAGAACACTTCAATACAAAGGTACTTTGGATCACTGATACACATTGGGGATCATCATTATCACTGTGGTTCGCCGATACACAATGCAAATTGTCGATACTCACTGCGATTCGCCAATACAGTGCACTATCTGTGATCCAAAGTGAGTATAGGCGATCCATAGTGTGTATCGACGAGCCACAGTGAGTATCAGCAAGACGCAACGTGTATGGGTCATCTAGTGTATCGTCCATCCATAGTGAATATCGTTGATCCATAATATGTTATACAAAATAAATAGTGCCTTTCAATTGCCAATGTGCGTTAGTATGATTACACTTAAATCAAATACTTTGTCTTTCACAGAATCTTTCTGCGAGTCGAAAAAACATGGTCCATGTTTAGAGTAGAATGTGCAAAGGTCTCCCCCAAGTGCTCAATAGAATTTGTATAGACATTAATTGAAAGACAATTTTAGCAATTTCCCTATCAAGGCAAAGATGTTTAGAAATACCCAATTCATATATGAATGGGCTAATATTGTATAAACAATCTTCTTCATACATTTATGCATTGCAAAGACTGGATGGTTTGGATCATGTAACCAATATCATTTTTTCAAGGCATCTTCTAAGGAAGCAGGGACATCACCGAATGGATGGTCCAGATGCTGGATCTGGATGTTTGCGAGTGCAAATGAAACAAGCTGCATGGAATGGTTTCCATCCACAACTAGGGGTGTACACGAACCGAGCTAGCTCGGTTAGCTTGCTCAACTCGACTTGACTCGAAAACGCTCGATTCAAAGCTGAATTTGAGCCGAGTCGAGCTGATTTTTTGAGCTCGAAAATGAGTTCGAGTCGAGTTCGAGCTAGCCCCAGCTCGAATCAAACTCAGAAAGAACCAATTCGGTGACTCGGTTACTTTGATATTGATGTTGCTCACCAAGTGTTTAATAAAATGACTTAAAGAAGTATGGCTGGTGGCGAGGAAGGTATGTATATGAAACCAACACCTTTTTTTTTCTTGATTTTTATGTTGCTTAGAAGGTGTTTGATAAAATACTTGTAAAACCATTGCTGCTATCCCAAATACAGTGAGATTTTGAAGGCGCAGTCCAGGTATTTATGAAAATGCCTCAATGGTGAACTCGGCCCTAGCTGCTGACCAAACCGATCCGAGCTGGCCAGAAAGAGGTTGGCCCTAGCCCTAGCCCATCCAAGAAAATTATTTAAGTATCATGATGAGTTTGATCATATAAACAATTTGGATCATTGAATCAGGATTTGAATCCAATCAGTCTTTATCCTAAACATATAAGGTGATTGGGCACACAAACTCCATGAAACATCCATTCTTTTAGTATAATATTAGCCTCTTTTATGATAGGGCACGCAAACTCCGTGAAACATCCATTATTTTAGTATAATATTAGCCTCCTTTATGATAGGGCACACAAACTCCATGAAACATCCATTCTTTTAGTATAATATTAGCCTCCTTTATGATAGGACTTGCCAAGGCCGACCTCATTAGACTGGCTAGTCTAGACCACATGTGAGCCCTAGATTTCAAGCATGAACCCAGCCCACAATCTAAGTTTAGGGGCCCAAGTCTTCACCCCATAGGGTGGGGCCGATTGGCCCATTGTGGCATAGGGAAGGACGTGATGAGGTCGATCACAGTCTTCCTCAAAGAATAACTAATCCGCATTTATGGAGCTCTTTGGAGTCCTCACAGAGCTTCCTCAAATCCGCAAGGAATAAAAGCAAGAATAATTCTTAATAAATTTGAAATAATTTGATTGATGATAAAATAAATAAATAAATAAATTACAACCCTTTAAATTGTCACGCCCCAAACACGAAAATCGGATTTACAGGAATCCCAATCGCCGAATTTGGTGCCGACAGCCTCCGTAGTACCCCATTCTCGGCTCCTAACGTCCATATGCTAGATTCCGATCCTGGGATCCTACAAGGAGGATTTTTTTTGTACATTTAACTCGCAATAAGCATAACCACAATATTATCCAATTCACAAAGGCAATATCATCATCACATATCCACTAATATAATCAATTGAGTACAATGCTGGAAGGAAATACATAAATAAAAATCAAGCTCTAGAAGATCGTTGTACGCTCCAAGCTCAACACTGCTGCAACCTAACATCACCTGCACGCATCTATCGTGCATAAGCTTATAGAAAGCTTAGAGGGTGGTGTAAGTGTGTGCACAAGGTAAGTGCCAATTATTCAATATAATACCATAATCATACAATACTGAAAATATTGGTAATCCATAAATCGTACAATATCAAAATAAGTAGAAATACTGACAAGATCAGGAATTATCTAATATTAGAATACGCAATACAAATCAATTATGCAAATGAGGAACTATGGATAGTCAAATATCAGACGTTGAGGATGTAATACAATATGCATTCCTAATGAGTAACACAAATAACGTCAGCCGTACCTAGATCATATAAATGCAGAGACACAATAACCCAAAATGCCGTATGCCGCAAATGTCATGTAATATGCGGTGCGAATGGAATGACCATACTGGAGTGTGAAATCGAGATGATAGTACGTAGTATCACAGGCTATGGGGTCCATCACAAGGGACTTCTATCCAAACCAGTCTCATACCTAAATTTGGATAGTCAGACTTAATGTGGTAAACTCCTGATCTCAGGTTAGTCATGCACCCTAACCGAAATTCTGGCCATTGCGAAGGTACACGTAACAAATAGTTACGCATCACCAACCCGAGTGGATAGTGAATGAATGAATGCATGATTCATGAATGAGTATGCAACTCCTGCTCACTAAATCTACATATCAGTACAGTTCATCTCTGAAATCATCACTGGGGTTTAGTACACTCCAAATGGCATTGCCGCTCTCCCAGCTGCACAGTCCAAGTGAGCGTAAGAAACCTCACTATCCGCCTGGCCAATAGTCTGTCAATACCTATCCGGCACGTCGATAACGGACCCATTTACGAGTTGGTCAAACTCAACCTAGTATTGCCCTTACCCTTGGGCGGGTAAGGCCACACCCCCTCTCAATCCACCACAACACAGTGGGAGACGCGGCCTCCTGGTATTCGGCACTCGGGCGCTCATGTATCCACTCGGTTTCGATGTCGGGGCGTCTCCTGGCCACGAAGGTTTAAGGATTTTCACCCAGGGACATCTATGACGCCCGTATGCTAGAACTAAACATTTTCAGTGTCCCATTTGGCCATCCACGATATGTCTGTGGAGGCTACGGCCCTGATGTCGCTAGGGCGTACAGTAATCATAATGCGAGATGCATGAGTCATACAATCCAGTCATGCATCAATCCTGCGCATACCGCGTGCTCATGTGAGATAACTTCCGCCTATCAGGGAGTCTCATAACAACATGCTTAATGACATATGCAATGATCAACCACGTCTCATAACAAACATGCAGATGATGCGTATGAGCATGTATCATGATGCTATGCTGTCACATACTCATAATCGGTATTAACAACCGGCATCGACAATCGACCTCGACAATGTGGACATTTAACCAACATTGCCCCCAAGGAATGGCCCACATAGAGCCAAACATGTAATGGGCTCATGGCCTCACACAAAGGCCTGATATACAACACAGTGGGCCTTACTCAAGGGCCACATATACACAACAGGCGGGCCCTGCTCATGGGCCTCAAATACATGATATGTGGGCCCTACACATGGGTCTCGAATACATCGAATGGGCCATGCATCATGGGCCATGAATACATCACAATGGGCCTTTCTCATGGGCCTAACATACATCATAATGGGCTCCATAGCCGGTCCTCAATTGCATCCCAATAGGCCTCATCGCATAGGCCTCATATACATCATATTAGGCCTTAAACACGGCCTGAATGCACATCACAACGGTCCTCAAATACGGACCGCATATACATTGCAATGGGCCTCAACAATCGGCCTCGATATTCAGCCTCGACAATCGGCCTCGACAATCAGGATTGGAATCGATAATCAATCTCTATAATCAGAAATCGGCAATCAGTCACGACAGTCGACCTTGATGGCTAATCGGCCTCAATACTCAAAATCGACACTCGGGATCGGCCTTAATAATCGGTACCGATAATCAACATATATAAACGAGGTGGGGTCCATAGATGGACAACCAATCAACAATAATATAAAGATCGACTCTCGATCGTGGTTATATCAATCCGATAGCACGGAGCCATCTGTCTATAACGAATGGGGCCTACTTATTTGGGTTAACCCACAAAGAGAATGAGCCTAACAAGGCCTAAGGGAAGGTTACAATGAGGACATCTAACTGTCATTGCCCATCAATGTGGATATTCAACCAACATTGCTCTAAAGCAGTAGCCCATGTAGAGTCAAACATAAGGTGGGCCCATAGCCTCACATAAAGGTCTAATGTACATCGCATTAGGCCTCATACAAAGGATATATACACAACAAGTGGGCCCTGCACATGGGCCTCAGATACATCCCATGACCACAACCCATGGGCCCAATGCACATCTTAAATGGGTTGCAAAACATCATAATGGCCATGCCATATGGGCCGAAAATACATAACGGGTGGGCCTCAAATATCCAACAAGTGGGCCTTAAATAGCCAACAGGTGGACCTCAAATATCCAACAAGTGGGCCTTAAATAGTCAACAGGTGGGCCTCAAATATCCAACAAGTGGGCCTTAAATAGTCAACGGGTGGGCCTCAAATATCCAATAAGTGGGCCTTAAATAGTCAACAGGTGGGCCTCAAATATCCAACAAGTGGGCCTTAAATAGCCAACAAGTGGGCCTCAAATATTCATCAGAGGTGGGCCTTGCACATGTAGCAAGTGGGCGCACACATCACAGCTGGGCCTACCAGTGGTCCAGCCAAAGAACGACCTGTATAACATACACTTCACAATGGGTTGCATCATTGGGCCGCACCAATGGGCCTCATATACAACAAGTGGGCCGCATCAATGGGCCGCACTAATGGGCCACAAGTATATCAAAGTGGGCCGAGCCAAATGGGCCGTCACAAATGGGCCAATTCAATGGGTCGAGTCAGATGGGCCGAACCATTCATCCATTTACAGAGTTCGTTTTAAAGCATTATCCAAATAATGAATCAAATCAAAAATCATTTGGACCATACCACAAATAACAGCAAAATGATGATTGAAGGATCATATGGACCATATCGCAAATAGTAGTGGAAATAACGATTTTCATTGTTAGAATTTCACCGGGCCACCACTTTATTTATTTATTTATTTATTTATTTATTATCCAGTTTATTTGTAAGGTCACAAGGACCTAAACAAATTTCATATAGGTCCCAAGCTTCTGTGACCTAGGAGGGGTTTTAATGGTGTACGTTCAACCCCTCACTCCCTTTGTTGTGTGGACCACTTGATAGCAGATCTGATTTATTATGATTATTATTATTATTTTATTTCAAGCCATAAGACATGCTAGCCAATGGGTGGACGGTTTGGATTCATCACATACATCAGGAGAGGGCCCACTGTTTGAACGGTGTGGATAAGACCCATACATCACGGTGGCCCCCACAAGAATGGATGGACGGTTTAGATACGGCACATGCCACATGCACAGCTCACAAGTGGGAAATGGATGGACGGTTTAGATGTGGCATGTGCCACATGCACGGCTCACAAGTGGGAAATGGATGGACGGTTTAGATGTGGCACGTGCCACATGGACGGCTCACAAGAAGGGGCGCTGATGTATATATAGCAGCTTTGTAGCTGTTGTACAAACCTTAGCCACTGTATTTCCACATAGGTGGGTCCCACAGGGGGCCCACCATAATGTTTATCTGCCATCCAAACCGTTGATAAGGTCTCACAGATCCTAGGTGAAAGGGGAAAAATAAATTTCTTAATGATCCAGACATTAGGGACACCCAAGAAGGGTTTCAGTGGCAGACGTTCAATCCCACTATTTCATGTGACGTGGGCCACCTGAGCTCCATATAAGGCTGATTTTTGAGGTGGGGATCACAGCTAAAAGGGGCCCACCATATGTACGGTATGATGTTCAACACACATCATGTGGGGCCCACGGCTTGGACCACATCCCTACCCCATTCACGCCCAGTGCAGGACATTGCTGTCATGTGGTGTCAGCAGCAGTAGCGCCTGCTGCTGTTGTATTACATTTTTTTTTGAAAAACAGAAATTTTATGATTTTTCGTATGCGGGGCCTATATCAGGTGAATCCACTCCAACCATTGGATCCTAGGAGTCGAGACGGACCAAACAAGCCCAATATTCAATATATTTTCAGTGTATAAAACCAAGAGGGTGGGGTTTCAATGATAAAAACCATAATTTGTTATGTTATGGCCCGCTAGAAGCTTGGATTGATTTCATTTTTCGGCTCAACACCTAAAACATGCTGGAAAGTGGAATAGACAGTATGGATTTGACCGATACATCAAGGTGGGGCCTGCATAGCTGGCCCTTCCCAAAAGCCTTAAAGCCCTTCCCTTTTTCTTATTTTTTCTTTTTCTTTTATAGAGAGTCACCATCCGTTCACTCCTCAGTGAAGACATCCAGGGACGCTGGACCGACCGCGTACCCACATTAATCAAGGTGGGTCCCACATAGACGTGGCTACCCCACACGGTAGAGATGAAATATATCAATCACGATGGGGTCCACACGGACCAAGCTGATATTTGTTATGTCCCTCCATCCTAGCTGGCCCAAAAAATCTGGATAGTCCAGATTGTCGATCAGGTGGGCCATACACACATATCATCATATCATAAAAAGAAATAAAGAGAGGAGAGAGAGAAAGAGGGATCTAACCATAGAAGACACTCACCTTACATCTTCTTGGACTTTTTTCTTCCATCAATGCATGTTAAAGATCTAATGGATAGACTTCAACGGTTGAGATCGACTTAGGATGGTGGAGATGGGAGATAGGAAGGTGGGCCACACTAGCTCTCTCATGGGGAGCTTGGACATGGGTTGCTTGGGAGGAAAAATGAGAGAGAATGAAAGAGAAAGAGATGATGAGAGAGGAGTGATGGGATGTGTAAGAGATGGGATGGAAAGGTTGACTTTGGGGATGGTGTAGTGTACTTGGGGGATGAGATACGGTACTTGACTTGATGGGTGTACTTTGACAAGTGAAGTGATTGATGTGATGAATTCTCGACGAATTGCAACGCGTGACGTTTTTCCTCGAACTGAATGCGGGCCTACATCTCCTAGCTCGGGTATCGTCTTAGTGCATGAGACGCGGCATCAGAACCACGGCGATGGCGCAGTCGCAATGATACAAGTCTCGGATTAAGCCGACTTAGATCTACAGGATATGACCTAAGATCGTGCGCAAATGCCGATAACAGATTACGGGTCGTCGAAATTCGATCGGGAGGACCGCGGAAGCCTACGGAATGGTACAGGCTAGGATACGGGTTTTATATAAATAATGAGCTCAATCTTAGAACAAAATTTTAGAGTAAACTTCGACTCAAACACACTAAAAACATGACTTATTATAAATAGTAAACTTATTATTTATAGATGGCCTCTATTTCTACTGGACTTCATGGTTTTTGACCAAAAAATAGTAATTGTCCAATTTAGACCAACCATGTTATTCTCCTAACTTTCCTAAGTCATTTTCATGTTGAGCACGACTTCATATATAATATGTCGGCTTAAGTAGGTTCTCTTACCGTAAAATCATATATAATATGTTGAAAAACTCATCTTAGTTCATGAGATACGACATATTTAAGGTTCTGAAGGCCCAAATCATTTTCTCCTCTAATTGAGCCTTCTCTAGTCTATCTTTGCCATGAAAGTGTCTGCGACCGCTCTACATCACATTGCCACCTGAAGCATGGATAAGAGAACATGAATTGTCATACTAAATAACTGAAAACCTATAGCATATTAAGTAAACTCCACGGTGCACCGTGGATGTATGTATATTATCCAAGCCGTTCATTCACTTTTCCAGTTAATTTTAGGCCATTAGCCTAAACCTGAATCATATCCAAAGCTCACAATACCATAGGAAATAGTGGCAATAATGACATCCACCATCAAAATCTTCTTAGGGCTAACAGTGATGTTTATTTGTCATCCAACCAGTTGATAAGTGCACCCAGACATGCATAGGAGAAAAACCCAAATATCAGCTTGATCCAAAACTTCTGTGCCCCCAATAAGTTTTCAACGCTGGGCATTCGATTCATGCTGTTTCCTATGGTGTGGTCCACCTTCTAAAATGAGCTGGTAAAAAAGACCGACAACATTGATAAGATACATAAATTAAGGTGGGCCCTGCAGTGTTTACTCAGTGCACCATATCCGCTTCCTGGATGATATGAGGGAATTTATTTCAACACCCACCCTGGTTTACAAGTCAGCTCTTTCTTATCTACTGGCCATAATTTCTTGAAGTACAATGGAGACAAATTGTAGTACTTAAACTCATTTCCATAGCAATAAAACACATCTATCAAATTGGGCGGTCTGACCATCTCGGTGGGATGCACCAGTGCACAGGTTAGATTTCAGGTACATGCTATATGGGTCACACCCTGGTGAATCACCTACGGGCCTCTGTTTGCAACACGTGATGATGTTTTCGAGCAGACCTCTTTCTGGTTTATCACATGATAACAGTCGTCTTTGTTGACCATGCAACGCAAGTGGGTACTATTGCAGATAGCAAGGAGAGTTGTACATATGATACTCGGACAGACTACCATGCTTGATATGCAGGCAGCGAAAATTTGTGTAACTGGCCTATATTGACTCAAATTAAACTTACTAAATTGTAGAAGCTACTGTTACCAAGTCATAATCCAAAATTTAGATTGGTTGAATAATCCTAACCTCTGATTTGTGCTCACTTGTTTGTTGAAATTGGGCCGTTGGATGCTTTTTAATTTTTAATGGTGGAATAAATGCCTACTAGTCTGATAGCTACCAGATGAACCATAATTTAGTTAGTTTAATTTGACTTAATTTTACGCCATTTCTAAGTTCCTATGTATTATATCCATTACCCTTTAGCCAAATATCAAAGTTTTCCCCATGGTACAGATGATCTGTGGGGCCCTTTTTACCTTGAAAATTTGTCCTTCGCTTTTGATAAAGATAACTGATCACCTTGAGGAAAAATTGCTTATCAATTGAGATTTTACCAAATAATGCTTTTACTAAATAATGCCTCCATGATTAGAGGTTCCTGAGTGCTTTTAGGGTGTGAAATTATCAAAATGCCTCATTTATTGTTTTCTTTTGAAAGTGTTAAAGTTGAGAATTGTGATGCATTAGTTTATCCATATCATCTAGGATTATTTATTTATTTTTATTTTTTTTTGAAGATCATTTAAAGTGTGTGCTCAAAAATGAACAGATCTAAGGCTCAAGTGAACTACACCATAGATGACTCTTGCATTAAATGATTTGTGCATTTAATGCAACCCAAGCTCACCATTTGGTATATATCCACTTGAGCATTGGATTTGCTTCATTTTTTGGCTTATACCTTAAAATAATTTGAGAAAGTTGATGAATAATATGAATAAATTGACACATCACAGTGGGCCCCATAAGAGCTTTGGGTGGCCGCTTATTGCCCAACCCCAACCAGGGCTCAGACACAATCCACTTTCCCAATTAGCATGTATACGAACATTCAAGGCGTCCAACAAATGCACCCCACAGTGATGATCAGGTGAGCAGAAAATACAGTGGATTTAATAATTAAATGGGTCACGCCATTAAAAAAAATTAATCATTTCAAATACACTTCTAATCTATCTAATAATTTAATATGCCAATTATGTTTTATTGGCTAATTATTGTATTTGGGTGCATATATTAGATGGGTTGAATGTTATACACAAACCACATGGGTCCTTCAATTCTTGACTTTATTGCTTTTTAAAAGAGAAATAAATAATAATGCGATGGCATTTGTTAATCGTCTCTCAAAAAATCACCAGCGGGCAAATCCAGCCACAAAGGCATTATACAATGTTAGGTGAAACTGGAATTCCTCAAGAGTTTTGGTGTAAAAATCTGAAAAAGTTACTTTAGGGGCATGGGATAAAAATCACTTATTTCAATTTCTAGTTATTCATGGTACTGAAAACGCATTGCATTGCCCTGGCAGTGCAAGGAGCCTCTAGATAATCAGTTCTCTCTAATAAAATGTCCACGACACAACAGCTATATAATAAATAGAGAAATGATCCGGCATAGAAGCGCATACTTGAAAGGGAAAAGACTAAAATAGTATGTAACCGTTGATTTACATGCACTAAAAATTGCAAGAGTAGTAGGTATCTTGACACATGATGAACGTGATAAGGTTGATCAATGTCTTCCTCAAGAATAACTAATTCGAATCCACGAAGCTTCTGTGTAGTCCTCATAGAGACCTCTTGAATCTATGAAGAAAAAAAAGCATGAAAATAAAAATAATATTTTAAAAAATTCATAAATTAATTGATAATTGAAAAAAAGAATGAGTCTACACCCCTTTAAATAGGGATACCAAGCTTTGGAAGAAGTTTCGGAATTAAACTACAACTAAAACTCTTATAAATCATGACTTATTATAAATAGTAAACTTACTATTTATAGACGGTCATGATTCCAACTAGTGCGCATAGTTTTCAGCCAAAAATAGTAAGTGTCCTATTTGGCTGAACCATGATGCTCCTCTAACTATTCTAAGCACTTTTTAACATAGGGCGCAACTCATAAAGCCCAATGGATGAAGAGTTATATTCAAACTAAAATTTACTATGAAGAGTAAAAACAAAGTTAAAACAGGAATTTGACCATTGATCTAATAGTGGGTTGGGTGGCTAAAGTAGCTCGTCCTACCCCAAAATCATATATGGTACGTTCAATAGCTCATTCTAGTTTGCGAGATATGTCTGTTTTAAGTTCTGACGGTCCGGATTACCTTCGTCTTTGATTGGGTCTTTTATGATCCATCTTGGCCATGAAACTGTTCGCGACCTGCTCTACATCATATCAGCTCATAATAAACCAAGTAGATAGTAGAACTAGGGATGTACACGAACTGAACTAGCTCGGTTAGCTCGCTCGACTCGACTTGAAAAAGCTTGATTCAACTCGGTTCGAAGCTGAGTTCGAGCCCAATCGAGCTGATTTTTTGAGCTCAAAAATGAGTTCAAGCCGAGTTCGAGCAGGCCCTAGCTCGACTCGACTCGGATCAAATTTAGCCCAAATCGAAATTGGATCGACCTAGTTCGATGGCTCAGTTACTTTGCCATTGATGTTGCTCACCAAGTGTTGATAAAATGACTCAACGAAGTGTGGCCGGTGGCAAGGAAGGTATGTGCATGAAACAAATACTTTTTTTTTTCTTGGTTTTTCTTGATTTTTATGTTGCTTAGAAGGTGTTTGATAAAATACCCGTAAAACCATTGCTTCTGTTTCACATGTAGAGGGATTTTCAAGGTGCAGTCCAAGTGTTTGTGGAAATGCTGCAACGACGAACTCGGCTCGAACTGGCCTGAGCTGCTGACCGAACCAAACCCAGCTGGCCAATCAGGCTCGAGGACCGAGCCAAGCCAATTTCGAGCTGAGGTCAGCTAATGGCCGAGCCGAGCTGAGGCCAGCTCGACTCGGTTCGACTCAATGTACACCCCAAAGTAGAACCCTCAGCTGCTAAGTGATAGTTCAAAAGTAAATTGGTTGATTGGGCATTTGGTTGTTAAAAGGATCTTTTGTTAGAAAACCTTTGATACTCTGGCAGCCTGTGACAGTTCATAATTAAACGCAGGCAAATATAAACAACTTAAGATGTCTTCTTAGCCTAAAACAACACTTGTTCGATTATCTCATTGTATTATTCGTGGACATTTACTGGACGGTTAGAAATGAAAAATATCCAGTGGTTACATTTCAACAAATCAGAGGCTAGGATTGTTCAATCAATCTGATTTTAGAACTGTGACTTTATGACAGTCGCCGCAATTTCAAGGGTTTAATGAGTTAATTTATCTCACGTCTTGTTGAGTGTATGTGTATTATGATACTCGGCCAGAGTATCAAATAAACCTATTTTTTATTTTGTGAGACTCGTGTAAGGAAATCAAGTCAATATATACGACAAACAAATACTGTGGCCGAAAGAAAAAAAGGCAAGTGATTTCTCAAAGGACTTTATGTTCTCGATTCAAGCAAGCGGGCATTGATCCAGACCACTCGTATGGTTAGCCTGTTGTGAATGGACTGTCCATCTTGAATCATACTCAAGTCTCTCTCTCTCTCTCTCTCTCTCTCTCTCTCTCTCATGGAGCGCTTCTACTTCCATCTCTTCCTGGTATTTCATCAGCTGCCTCCGAAACTGAGCTCTGCCTTCCCATCACACAGGTGCTTCAAATGTTCTTTTCTTTTTCTTCTTCTACGCTTTGCTATTTCCACATCCACAAGTAAACGCATGTTCCAATATGCAACACGTGTGCGTGATCTGAGCTTTCCATCTAGCCTAAAAATCAGGCCATTCCACCCTTCAAGTAGGTCACAATGTACAAATGCTCTAGTTGTTTCATATGCCGTGGCCCACCGGATGTGTGAAATTGCCTGATTTTTTAGGCTGAAGATATGAGCAATATTTCCAATCTGATTCTTTTGAACCCTGCTGCCCCGTGTGAGCTAGGGGCCGTTCATCATTTGGTTTCGACTTTTAGGTGTTGTGGCCCACCAAAAAAGTCCAGTCCACTCATTTTCCTTTGTCCTTTTTTTCCCCCTTTAAAAAAATACATCCAGAAGTATTGCAAAAAACATGGGACTGTAGCTGTTGGATCTGGGGAGAGGTTCGATGATCCAAACTGTTTAAAAGATGATCTCCACTGTCGATGAAGGATAACCGATAACGAAACTCTTCTATTGGAATATTTTATCAAGTTTGTTATTAATGTTTTGTTGTTGAATATAGACCGTCTTTGTGGCCATTGCATGGCGGGACACTGATTTTAAAATCAAAGACTTTGCAATCTTGATGGATTTTTAGGAAGCCACATTGCTCGTTGTAATCCGTCTGATTAACCGTTTGGATCACTAAATATCATCCCAGGTCCAATGGGTAGTCCCTCGAATCCTACGGATGTATTCTAATTTTTCACAAACCTCGTTTTTACTATTACTACTTGCCCATGTGGATGATCGGAACCATTCAAGTGGTAGCTGCTGCCACTAATAGGCCATGGGTAAATTACGATTATTTTACAAACAATCTAAACCATTGATCCGTCTGGTGTTTCTTGATTTTGGTCAACGGATACAATCAAAGTGGAATTACGCCCACCAATGGACCTTCAAAGGACAAAGGAGATATAGACAATGGGAGATGTCGGTAGCTGGCCGTGGATCCACCGATATCCAAGTTAGGTTAGTAGATTATAATCAAAGGTTAGAGTTTGGGTATTTTAGCTTAATTCCCTTCGTTGAGGGTAGCTATATATATATATATATATATATATATATATATATATATATATAGGGTCCCAGGGTAGTTTTGGAATTGTCGTGTCTTAATGGGATACACTGGAGTCCCTGTTCATATGGGAAACTGATGTAGGACATGGCACAGATACATTCCTAGCAGGGTTGGACCAAAAGAAAGTGGACTATAAATTAATCATAACTTTTGATCCGGGTTTCTTTACGGCGCACCTGACTGAGTATATCAAAAATCGAAGCAGTACGAGAACTCGAGGACGAGTTCTTTTGAAGTGGAGGGGATTGATGTAGAGTGGGTCGCGGACACTCTCATGTCTAAGATGGACCAGAGAATACCCGAATAGAGGAAGAAGTCATTAAGATCATCGAAACCTTAAAACATGCATATCTCACAAATCGGAATAGTTACTCGACATACTATATATGATTTTGGGGTCGGATGGGCTACATTAGACCCACGCTGAATTTGCAAGATTCCATCAGATCGACTGTCAAATTCGATGTTTATTTCCATTTTTATTATTGTTAGTAAGTTTTGGTTTGATCGTAACTCTTCATCCATTGCGCTTTAAGAGTTTGTCCAAAATAAAAAGCGTTTAGAATACTTAAGAGAATAATGTGGTTAATCCACATAGCACACTTTAAAAAGTAAAATTACTATTTATAGTAAGTTACAAATTTTAGAGAGTTTTAGTTATAGTTTAATTCTGTAACTTCTTCCAAGCTTTGGTATCCCTATTTAAAGGGTTGTAGACTCGTTTATTTCAATCATCAATCAATTTACGAATTATCATTAATACTATTTCTATTTTCTTGCTTTTTCCTCGTGGATTCGAGAAGTCTCTATGAAGAGTCCAAAGAAGCTTCGTGGATTCGAAGTACTTATCTTCGAGGAAAACGGTGATCAACCTCATCACATTCATCCCTGCGTCAATTGGTATCAAAGCGAGGACTCCCCTTGAGCCGATGGCAAACCACGAAGGTATGAACCGAAATCCTATAGACGGTGATATAAGGATTTGTTATCTTTCGGAAAGAATGAAAGCTTTCCACTTAGAGAGTTAGTTGACTATGCAAGGGCTGCACGCAACCTTCAATTGTCTTGCGGATGCGCTGATTCCGCCTCGAGCCCAAGGCGATGCTCAACCACCCATAGTTGTTGTACGACACAACCCTGATTTTCGTAGAGCACTACCAGTAGTGAATCGTAGGGCTACACTAGATAATTCAAGCTCTAGTGACGAGGATCTTAATGAGGCTTTGACCGACGACTAATACATAAGGGCGATCATCTAGATGTGCTGAAAGAGACGATAGAGGTAAGGCCGAACTTCCTAATTTTAATGGTTTATTATGCATAGATTTTCTTAATTGATTAATCGAAGTAGAAAGATATTTTGATTACATGGACATACCAAATCATAAAAAGGTGAAATTAGTAGTATTTAAATTAAAACTTAGTGTTTTTGCATAGTGAGAGTAATTATAACTTTCACGTGCCAAACAGAACAAGGCATCCATCTCATTATGGCCACGGATGAGATACCTTCTTCGATCACGATTCCTCTCTAGTGATTTTGAACAAGTATTATTCCAACAATACTAAAATTGTCGACAGAAAAATTGAACTGTCACAGATTAAACCGAAGAATTCCAGTGGTTGGCAACACGAAATGATCTTTCAGAAATAGAATCGCAGAATATAACATGATTTATATGTGGATTACGATCGGCGATTTAGGACCGAATTCATATGCATCCAGTCGGGACTATGGATGAAGCAGTTCAATTGGCAGGTAGGGCAGAAACGCAGCTTCCAAGAGTCTCTAATCAACCTTATCCTTCAACTCGGCCCCCATAACGGGTCTTACATATATATGATCTAGTGTTGGTATAAGGAAAAGAACCAGTAAGAGGACATCTCCAACCTCCTACAACTGCAAACCATGACACGGGGAGCAGTTCATCTAGGCCTCAACATGTAGCACCCACAACAGCGGGCTCGAGTAGAATTCCAAATCCTTTCGTTCGACTAAGGCCGAACAATTGCTTTCGTTATGGCCAACCAGGTCAGTTATAAAATACTTGTCCCCAGCGACAAGTGGCGAACCTCACCATTAATGACGGTAGTACTGAAAACACTAATGAAGATCTAAATATTGAATAACTGGAGCACGCTACAATGGACAAGGCAGATGAGAAAGGTTGGGTTTAGTAGGATCATGGCGAGTCGCTCGTCATAAGGCGACTATTGTATGCGCAAAGGAAAGAAGTACACCCACAATGACATAACATCTTCTGAACTAGGTGTACGGTAAATCGAAAAGTTTGTGACGTGATCATTAACAGTGAGATTTCAAAGGTCATGGTGGAGAAGTTACAATTAAAGACAGAGCATCATCCTTCCTCATATACGATCGGCTGGATTAAAAATGTCAGCGAAACAAAGGCAATTGAACAGTGGGCTATATCTTTTTTTTATTGGTAAACATTATAAAGACGAAGTAGTATGCAATGTAGTTGACATGGTGGCTTGTCACATACTACTCGGTCGAAAATGAAATCAACACCCATCGATGTCTCACGATTCCCCGGAACAAGTTAATGAATCAGATCAAGCAAGGAGTGGGTCCCACAATCACCTTTTCCATTTAACTTCCAAAGCAAGCTACTAAATTAAGGACGAAGAAAGAGAGAGAGAGAGAGAGAGAGAGAGAGAGAGAGAGAGAGAGAGAGAGAGAGAGAGAGAGAGAGAGAGAGAGAGAGATGTGATGTGGTCTTTCCCGCATAAGGGACACACCTATTGAACCCCACATGAGACCTTATTTGGGATCCACTGGATAATCTTGTATCAAATCTAAGCCGTCCACATGAAAGTGATTTTAATTTTAGCCATCAAATGAAGTTTGAAGGCAAAACTCATCACGGATGGACCACACCAATGGAAACTATCCAGAATTAATGCACAACACTCATGCAGTTGTAAGTCATAAACAACTCTAAAAAATAATTTAAAACAACCCTACCATGGGTTCATAGCTATCATATTAAAGTGAACAGATCATATTAGACGAGGGGTGACCCCAATTGTTAATCTAGTAGGGCATACACTCCATTCTCAAAAGGCCCTCTCGATTTCCACAACATGCCATCATGTAGAGGATAGTTGACAGAGGGCATTTTCATCTTTCGAAAAGCCAAAAAGTGTCCGGAGCTTTAAAAAAAAGATATGGACTAAATATTTGGTATCAGTACCTTTATTATGTCATAATTGAGGGTTATTTTAATTAATTTCTCTCAGTATGGTCAGATTCCGTAGTAACTCTCGGCACTAGTCAAATTTATGTGGGCCCCCAAAGTGTATGTTTTTTATTCATACCATCCATCCATTTTTCCAACTCATTTTAGGACATGATACCAAAAATAAAGCAAATCCCATGCTCAATGGGACCACACCAAAGCAAATAGTGGGGATTGAATGCTTATAATTGAAAATTTCTTGTGGGCTACAAAAGCTCTAAATATTTTGGATAAAGATGAATTTGTATTTTCCCTTCACCGGCGTCTACGTGACTTTTTAATTAGGTCGATCGAATGACAAACAAATACCGTGGTGGACCTAGGATGGTTTCAACAATGGGCGTAATTACTATTGCCACTGCTTCTTATAGTGTGGTCCACTGAATCTCATTTTTGGGCTCATATCTTAAAATGGGGTCGCAGCAAAAATGTACTGTGTATGAAGCGTACACAGAGCTTTTCCAGTACCGACCTGTTTCTAGGCTGTCAATGGGCCGGGTCTGGCAGTGGTTTCGAACAAAAATTTAAACTATTTCGAGCCGGGCGATACAAAATCCTGATTTTGCAGGCCCGAACTCGGCCCTTTGACACACTTAGTCACCGCCGAATCCCCGTCCCATCGTTTATCACCCATCCACGGAGATGCACATCATATAAACAGTTAGGATCATCACAGATCCACCCAGATCCAACGGCTACAGTCCCAACACAAGGGTGCGGAGGTGGGTGGGATCCCTGACTGTGAGGCCCACCTAGATTTATGTAACTTACATCCACGCCATCCATCCATTTTGAAAGCTCATTTTAGTACACCATCCTGAAAATGAAGCAGATTCAAATCTCAAGTGGACAACACCACAGGAAACAGTGGTGATTGAATCCTCACCATTTAAAACTTCTTAGTGGCCACCGAAATTTTAATCTACAATCCAACCTTTTGGTAAGGTCACAAAGACCTGGATGAAGGCCCACACAAATATCAGCTTGATCTAAAACTTGTGTGGCCTAAAAGAAGTTTTTAATGATCAATCACCATGGTTTTCTGTGGTACGGTCCTACTGAGAGCTGGACCTGCTTCGGATCACACCTTAAAATAAGCTGTCAAAACGGTTGGACCGCGTGGATTTAAGGAACATACATCAACGTGGGCCCCACAGTCAGAAGTCCCACCCCCCTCCTTTATCCAGGGATCCACCGAAACCGGGGCCCCAACATAATATTAAAAAATAATAATAATAAATAATAATGAGCAACGGGTATGCATGTTTTCAAACTTTCCCGCGTAACTTTAGATGATGGATCTTTGTTTGTCCTCCGATCTTTCTCAAATTACAAACCTTATGTTTGTCCTTATATCTTTCTCAAATTACAAACCTTACCCAAAGCAGTAATTTCTCATACTCACAAGTCGCAATAACAGAAGACTAACCCCATTGGGTTTGTATGAGTATGTTTCCATCTTTTCATTTCAATTTGGTTGAAATTTCCTTTTTGGATTTCTCTCCCTCTCTCACTCTAAACTCATTGGGTTTGTAAGAGTATACTTCCATTTTTTTTTCTTTTCATTTCAAATTGGTTGAAATTTCCTTTCCCTTGAATACTGGGTTTGCGTTTCTCTTCCCCTCTCACTATAAACCCATTGGGTTTGTATGAGTATATTTTCATTTTTTTTTTCATTTCAATTTAGTTGAAATTTCCTTTCCCTTGAATACTGGGTTTGGGTTTCTCTTCCGCTTTCACTCTCTCTATAAATTCCATCTCCAGCAAAGAGAGAAGAGGGAGAGAGGGAGAGAGATTGAGAGAGAGAAAGAGAGAGATCGTAACCTATGGCTCAAAACAACCGCTACAGAGTCCCTATTGGCGTTTATTTCAAACCTTCCGATAGCGAAATAGTGGATTATCTTAATAGAAAGAATTGTGGGCTTCCACTTCCACCCGATTTGATTGAAGAATTTGATATCTATACATGCTCCCCGGATGAACTTATAGGTGAGTGAGAGCTGGTTTGGTCCTAGGATTGGTTTTAGCATTTTTGCTCTTCTTTATATTCTCCTTTCGGAGTCTTTTTATTTCTTTTTTACTATCTGTATCTTTGCTTTCTCTACCTTGTTTCTTTAAGGTGAGTTTGGATGTTTCGTCAAATTGAATTGCAAAATTTGTTCTTCTTATAAGGTGGTCATGACCAAATTGTAATCTCATTAGCATTTACATTGACCCACCCACGCTCCAAATTGCAACTAGATTACTTTCAAGTTACGCTTGAAAGTTTCGTAACTGCAATTTGAGGGCTACTTCATTTGAACTTCAATTAACTTGTGCATTGATGCACAGCTATGGTGAGCTGAAGTAAAGGAGTAGATTTTTTATTTTTTATTTTTTCTTTTGGAGAAAGGTGGAAGCACACCACCTGTAATAAGGCAAAATTTACATTTGAGAAGGGTGGCAACAACTTAGCCCAACCCCTTACAATGGCAAAGAAAGAAGAAGAAGAATTCTCGTCAAAAAATATATACATATAACAAAGGCTCCCCAATTGACACAAAGATAAGAAAATCTATGAGCATAAACATGCGCATAGATTAGGAGGAGGATGGAAGAGTTTCTCAGGAGCACTGCCACTAATGGCATTGATCTCTAGCCACTGTATGGAACAATTCAAGAAAAAGGATAGTTTCCTGTTTGTAAAACTAATCTGGAATTGGTTTAATTCCTATCATTCTTCTTCGTAGTAATTCAGTAGATTTATCTTTGTTTATAGTCTAGTTTGATCTTATTTTATGTTTTTTGTCTTATATTTTCCATGTTTGCTTCTTTCTTTTTTTTTGATCGTGTACGATCCTGTCGGTCACGGTTGATGATTGGATGATCACGATTAGCGAGTGAAATTCTTCTGATTTTCTCCTATGGGTATATTGGACTATCTGTTTCCATTTGCAAGTGTTTGCTTAATTCCGAAAGAAATTTCTTTATAAGCTCCTTGTTGCGGCCGTTTATCAGTGAAGTTTCTTTAACTTTCTTTTATGTTAGGGCCCATTTGGATACCACCAAGTAAGTTACTTTTTCTACTTACAGCAGTAGATAAGTAACTTATTTGATATAAGTAAGTTTGGTTTATGATCAATTGTAAGTAGCTTTTTTATTTAAAGTTAATCACTTCAATTTAATAAGTAGAAATTAATCAAGATAAGCTACTTAAAGCATAAGTAGCTTATCTTAACTTACGAACCAAACACCCCCTTAGTGTATCAAGTCACAATTTAATTATTAGTAAGAGCTTGTTTATTCCAAGAACAAATTCTTCCATTTGTGTCTTTTATTCCATCA
This sequence comes from Magnolia sinica, assembly GCF_029962835.1. NCBI lineage: Eukaryota > Viridiplantae > Streptophyta > Magnoliopsida > Magnoliales > Magnoliaceae > Magnolia > Magnolia sinica. Next base: position 24,975 of record NW_026682786.1, read on the forward strand.
TTCTCTTTTACATTCACTAATAATTTCTTCTTATACATTGTTATTGGGGAAAAGTTAGATTAGAGAGAAAGGCCTCTCTAACCTCTAGATTTATAAGAATAAAAAGAACCCGAGAATGCAATACTCCAAAGATTTCATGCACACCCAAAAAGGAACAATCTACACCAAACTACCCTCAAGATGGAGTACAAATATAAAGCGCACCTAGCTTTGACACAACATCTTACAGACAAGATGCTTGAACAAACTTGGTGAAGACACCAACAGCCTAATCCCTGGATGCAAGATGAGTAGAAATGATGTTAGCGAACAACTTTCTCGAATAAAGGTGACAATCAACTTCAATATGTCTGTTTACTTATGGAATATGAAATTGAAAACAATATGAATAACTACTTGATTATAGCAGAATATATAAATGCATATGAGACATCAACTCTATGCCCAGATTATTGAACAAAAGAGAGAAAAGCTAAATAATTTTCCTTATATCATGCCCGTGGACCAAAATTCAGCCTCATCTAAAGAGTGGACAACAATTGAGCACTTCTTACTTTTCTAAGAAACAAGATTATGATCAACATTAATCCTTCATAATGCTTCATACCCTTCTCTCTTATCTCTTAGTGTCCTTCTTTCTGAATATGTTCTTTTATTCTTTTTCCCTTAGCTTTTGTATAATTTTCTTTGACTTAATCTCACTCATTATATATAGTGTAATAAAATTGTATGTGCTCCATACTTATTGATCATTTATTCTTTATCCATTTTTTAAAGCTATGTAGGTCTCTTCTTTTTTCCCTGATACATTTGCTTCCTAGTGAATTTCTATTTGCTTTTCTCTCCCTCCTTTTGTTAAATTGGACTGAATTCTTCTTGATTTCTAGGCAAATTCAAGTATGGGAAGGAGAACGAGTTGTATTTCTTTGTCCCAAGAAATTTGGAGAAATCACGGACGGAACGCATTGTGAAACAAAATTATGGTTTTTGGAGGTCAACTGGAAATACTAAAGAAATATACCGAGATAAAGAAATATACCGAGATGGAGTAGTCACCGTGCAAAAGCGAACGTTAGATTTTTACATTAAAAGTGGTATAGGAAATGATAAAAAAACAAAATGGAAGATGAATGAGTACAGTCTTGAACGTTTATCAATGGATCAAACAAGCTCTGGTAGGGGTGCTAAAAGGATGAAGGTAAGCAAATAATGAAAATATTTCAATTTTTTAATTCAACCTTTGTTATTAGTTGGTTTTTCTTCTCTTTAAGTTGATATTGTGCTTGTTCTTCATCTTCTTCATATATATATAGCTTTATCGATACTTTTACCATTATCAATTTGCTACATTTCAAAAAACAAATATTGTTTCAAAGTATCTTTTCTAGGTTTTGCAAATAGTGCTTGATGGATCCTTTTGATCATCTTGTTACATTTCGTGTCTTCAAACTATCCCAAGAAATTCATGAAGCGACCGAGGTTATGAAGGCATTACCTGTTTTTGTTATGTGCATGATGTGCTTGTATCAATTTAGTGTAGCTGATTACTATGGAGGCTTTTGTTTTTTTCTTAAAGAAAATAACATTTTGGGTAAGAAAGGGTGCAAAAAATAGAAAGCTATATGATCCAGTTTGAATTTTTCTGCTCAACCCCAAACACAATGCTTACTGATCTGAGGAAGGCCTCAATGCATATATTCACTTAAATTATAACTAGGGTACATCCAAACACACCTTATTTGCAGATGCAATGCATGAAACCAAGTCACTAGAATGGACTAGATACTTTTTGGCAAGATCGGAATTTTGAGGTCTCGTTTTAGCATGTGGAGCCAACCTAGGAGAAAAACCAAGTATTCCAATCAAATGTCCACCATTCAATTTATAGAGATAATTTACGCTGTGTTTGGATTGACTAGTGATTTGTATTGCAAACATATGGTTTAGTAGTGCTCAGGTTGCAGATAATTTTTTTCTTTCATGTCCAACATAAAATTCACATGATACAAAGTTGGAATGTGGATGTTCAATATGTAATGTAAAGTAAATCACAATCTGGTTATTAGAATATTTGAATGATAATGCAATCCAGTTCAATAATATATATCCAAACGCAAAAAAATCACACAGGTGCCGACAGTAAATGAGCCATTCTAGCCAGGAGTTACTCATGAAGATGAGATCCTAATTTTGTGGTAAACCATGCAAAGAGATTAGGGCTTGGTTCTTTTTTCTTTGTTCAGTTTTCTATATTCCTTATTAATTAGGGTTCATTTGGTTGCACCACAGATCATTAAATTCATAATATTTGAACCAAATTAGACCAATTAATCATGAAATATCATGATATTGGATTCAACCAAATGCACCCTTAACTAAAATCTTTTAATATAATGTACTTCCTTGTTCATGCATAGATGACAATGTTCATCTGTATGTACCTATTTTTTTTTTTCTCTTTTTTAAAATTCGAGGTGTGTTTGGAAGTTGCTATTTCTGCATTGAACCAAATGTAGATTGGGCCAAAATGGTCATTGTGCTCTATTTAGCTCTTTCATATGTTAAGCTTAATTGCAATTTGAAGCAGGGAACAATTGACTTTATCTATTGTGCTAGATAGGAGATTGGATTTTCAGCACTTACAAAACAAACCCGATCTCAACACCATACATGTAACCATTTAAATAGGGAGCAATGGCAATTTGCACTCTATTCCAAATGGAGAGTCCTTGTAAATCACCTACAATGAGGGTTGGGTAAACCCATTGTTTGTCGATTGTCAATATTCCAATCACATTAGAATGAACGGTATAGATGGAATTAAGTTCAGTGGTTGTAGTTGAGAGAGAGAGAGACAGAGAGAGAGAGAGAGTGTGTGTGTGTGTGTGAGGTTGACTTGTGCTTGGGTTGAGCATCAGGCAACCCGACTCAACCCGAATCCAACCCTAATATGTATAATATACGACATGCATAATTGTCCATGAGAAACCCTAGTTCCAAAATGGATTGTATACCATCGAATCTGAATATTTTTAAAGTAGACACCCCAGATGAGGGCATTGAAATAAGAAGGCAGAATGATGAAATTTGAAATGAACGGCCCAAATGAGGGCCTAGATATTGAGTCAACCTGAATTGTGGTAGGGTTGTATGTATACTCACATTCAATATCTCGAGTTGTGCTCGGTTTGGATTGGGCCTCCAGCTGAGTCCTCTTGGGCTTGGGTTCGGGTTGTTACCAGCCTAAGTTGCACCCCTTGGTTTACATTTTTATACAGATAATATCATAGAGCACAATGAGTGTGTATGAATCTGGGCCGTCGATTTAGTGGACGACATTGTTCCTTCTCTGGTGTGTGGTAAGAGATTACGCTTCTTTTTTCAGTTGATTAACTAATTCAACTTTATATATTTGCAGGTGGGCCGCTTTACTCTGTGTAAGATTTATGAGCACAAAACCAAGGTGGTGGAAAACCCAATGCAAACCCAGGTGGTGGAAAACCCAATGGGAGGAATGCAGGTGGGAGATGGAGATGGTTCTAATGACCATGATTCCGGACCCTCCTCGTGGGACATGGAGGCTTTGGAACCTTGGCTCGCTAGCACTCAGCGTAGATGAATAGCATGCCATACGCCTGCATACTCCTGCTGTTTACTAGGCACGCATAAGCATCGATCCAAACGTCCAAACCGTACGATTTGTTGGTCCTCCCTGGGAATAGGGCTTACGCTAGAAACCAGATGGAACGGATGATCCTATTTGTCTGTCTATTGCGCTGCTGGGGATTAATCAGATGGAGGAATAGAGATAAGGTGGATAATCAAGTTCAGGTAATAAACTCCAATTCATCAGACGGTTAGGATTATCAGATCAATGTGATTTTGGACGATGTGATATTGACTGTAGGGCTGATGATATTGCAAGTCACGTGCATGGTGGGTGTGTGCATGCGTACGGGTTATATGATAGTTTAGCCATCTGATTCGTTTGTGTGATTGTGATACTTTATGGGGTTGAATGTGGACAATGGAATATTAGTTTGATAAATGGATAATAATTGATTTTTTTTTTTTAAAGGAATTCCATTATGATGTATATCATATTGAACTAGTGAATGGCTCGTGCCATGCACGTGGGAAACAATACACATTTGAGTGGCTTGGTTTATGAGCTAGAGTTTTTCACTGTGGGCCCCACACGATGAATGGCTTGGATCTCTCACATATGTGCCACGTAGGCATGTGTTCTATGAGGAGAGACCACAGCAGGCAATATCAACTTGCAACTACCATTTGAGAGGAGTATTAATTTAAACAACTAGGTGTCTTCCTGTACACTCGCGGGAGCTAGTTCATTGATGGCACGTGTGCTGCTGTATACGATCCACGCCATTCATCAGGTGGTTTTCATTGCTCGTCTGGTGAGCCCTGCCTTTCCATCGTAAATAATCTGAAGAGTACTGGATTTGTAGGACATTGATCGAATGAAAGTATCTCCTCAGGTTGGTATGATTTTTCTAACTTGACTAATAACGAGTGAACTGGACCTAATGGACGGTCCATATCAATGATAGCAATGTCCATTTATTCAAAAGGATCCAGGTGCATTTAAAATCGAGTTCATCTAGGTTTACTCTGGCATCCCTTCATCCCATTATCGAAATTGGATTGGCTCTTACCTTATTGAGTAAACTCGGTTGGGACCACCTTGAACGTTTGTGGTCTATCCACGCCGACCATCCGTTTTTCCATCTAATTTAACGGTTTGAGCCCAAAATTGAAGCACGATCCAAAGATCAAGTGGATCATATCACTGGAAACAGTGGGGATAATGACTTCCACTGTTGAAACCTTTCTAGGCTCCACAGTTATGTTTATTTGTCATCCAACCTGTTCATAAGATCGTACAAACACCCTTACTTATTGATGGTAAAAGGAAAGAATTATAAAAACAACAAATCCATACTTTCAATACTTTTGAAGAAGTATTCTTTGTCGCTTATTCAAGTAAACAAATGTTCTGTTTTTTAAATTTCCAACGAGCAATAGGAGGCCATTAGGTTGTGTTGCCAACACCACCCCCACCCCCAGCAGCTGTGCATTGATGTGTTGGGCGCTGTGGAGCCCAACGTGATATACGTGCTTTATATTCACACTGGCCACTTCTTTTTTAGCTCATTTAGGGCATGAACCTAAAAACAAAGCAGGTCCCAAGCTCAAGTGGACCACACCACAGGAACAGTGAACCCAATGTTGAAACCTTTCTAGCGCCCACCATAACGTTTATTTGTCATCTAAACCATTGATAAAGTCACTCCAACCTAGATGAAGAGGAAATACAAATATCAGCTTGATCTAAAACTTTCGTGGCTCCCAATTTTTTTTTTAATGGTGGCCATTTAATCACCACTATTTTGGGTGGTGTGACCACTTGAGCTTCGGATCTGCTTCGTTTTCAGGCTCATGCCCTAACATCCGGGGGCAAAATGGATGGACGGCGTGGATATAAAACACAGACATCAAGTTGGGCTCACAACGCCTAACATATTGACACACTACCACTGGGGGTGGTGTGCAACACCACCTAATCCACATCCAAAGAAATAGTACAAATGGGCCCACCTTTTGGTAACCTAAGCTGAGTGATGTCTCCCATATAGATCATCCTAGCATTCGCTTTTGAGTGGAAGACCACAATCAATGATCCACAATTGATGAAGGTTGGTCAAATGGTCAGACATCGGGTGAGGGAGAACTCTTGTGTATATTTAATCCACATGTGATCAATTATACCAAGAATGGAATTCTAGCTTGTATGTATAGGTCGTGGATGTTAGCCTTTCGGGTGAGGGGGAACTCTTGGGTATATTTAATCCACATGTGATCAATTATACCAGGAATGGAATTCTAGCTTGTATGTATAGATCGTGGATGTTAGCCTTTGTGTGGCATCATATTGTTACTGACATATGTACATATTTATTCCTTGGATAATGTTAAGAATTGGCCCATATGTATAGGTTGTGGATATTAGCCTTTGTGCGCGCGGTATCATATGTTATTGACACATGTACATATTTTTCATCAGATAATGTTAAGAATTAGATAATGTTTGAATTTATATGTATGGATGTGGATGCTTCATGGTGGTATGCACATAGATATTTGCATTGGAGTCCGCAATGAGATGTAGCCGACATTCATTAATTTAATGCTTGGTATGCTTCTACATGGCATAGATTACCGTGTAGGTATGCACAACAAGACTAATGCATGTACATGTACCTCTACTTTGATTTATTAGATTATTAGTATGAAATCTCGTAGAGATCGACAAGAACAACTCCATGTTAGTGCACTTATTTATTTACTTTGTTTGTTAATCATGTGAGTCAATGTATCAGGGAGTCAGTTAAGCACTTGAAAGCTAATGACCGATGATGCAAGAGAATATGAAGCACTAAAGGAGTGAAGAACCGGTATATGAGATGTCGTGGTAACCTTAACCTTGACCCAAAACAACCCTTAACCTCGAGATGATCTTTGCCTTAATAGAAAAATCTTGATTAATCATCCATTAGCCTTAAGATCTCTAATTGAACATGCTTAGAAGGGCTTTAGAGGTCATGAGTTTTTGTGAAACAAACTGCCTAAAAAACAGTCATCAAGTAGTCATCAATCGATCAAGCGACCCTCGATCAAACTTAAATAAAACTGTCTAGCAAGCTTTTCAGGTAAATCTAAATTATATTCGATCGATCAACAACCCTCAATCAATCGATCAAAGGCGGCTCAAAATGTCCAATGAGCTTTTTTGGAAACATGTTGGATCTGATCGATTAATCGAAGCATTGGTCAATCGATTGACAAAATTAATTTCTGCTCATTTTTTTACCGTTGGAGCTTAATTTTTTTATAAGGGGCATATGGGCCTCGGACAAAATGATTGTTTTTCTATTGAATTTGAAGCCCTATTGTATCTCAATACTTCCTAACACTTCTAGCCTCCACACACCCTTTGTTTGACAAGTTCCATGTAGTAATGTTGTGTGACTACATACAACATTACATACTACTTCAATCGAAAATATCAGGGATGGGTGGTGAAATCTAAGCCCCGCTTTATAATCATGGATATTTTTAAATTTCTACAAATACTCTTTAATAAAAATTTATTTGATGTCCCATAAAATCTCAAATGCCTTGCTTTATTAAAACTAATTCCGAGGATGAAAGGGTTTGTATGCTCCATGCGCTATATATATAAGTAGATATATATTAATTCCAAAGAAGGACATAATCGCATCATGTGCATGTGCATTAGAGGATGGTGCACGCCTATGTAGTTGATCATCAATTAAGACCTTCCATTTTGGGGCCCACCTTGGATTGACTGTAAAGGTGTCATTGATCTATGACGTAGGGATGAATGTGATGAGGATAACTACTCCGAATCCATGGAGCTTCTCTGGACTCCTCACAGAGACTTCTCGAATCCACGAGGAAAGAAAGAAGAAAATAGAAATAAATTCTAATAAATCCGAAATTGATTAATTGATTCCTAAAAACAAGTTCACAACCCTTTAAATAGGGGTACCAAGCAATGGGAAAGAAATTAGAATCAAACTACAACTCAAACTCCTAGAATTTGCGACTTACTATAAATAGTAAACTTACTATTTATAGACGGTCGTGATGTCTACTAGTGCGCAAGGTTTCCGGCCAAAAATAGTAAGTGTCCTATTTGGCTTCACCAAACCGTTCTCCTAATTATTCTAAGTTCTTTTCACGTTGGGCGCAACTCCTAAAGCCCGACGGATGAAGAGTTATAATCAAACTAAAACTTACTATTTATAGTAAAAACGAAATTAAAATAGGGAAACGACCATCGATCCAGGGGTTTTTCGCAATTTCGAATTGCGCAACCCGGCATAGCAGGGTTGGTTGGCTTTAGTAGCTCGTTCTACCCCAAAATCATATATTTTACGTCAGATAACTCATTCCGGATGCAAGATACGCCCGATTTAAGGTTCGATGGTCTGGATCACTTCTGTCGTCGACCGGGCCTTTTCTGATCCATCTTGGCCATGTAACTGTCTGCGACCCGCTCTACATCAGTCTCCTCCACTTCAAAAGAACTCGTCCTCGAGTTCTCGTCATGCTCTGGTTCATGATACTCGGTTAGGTCCATGACATTGAAAGTCCGTGAGATTGCCATGTCATCTGGGAGATCAACAACATAAGCGTTGTCATTGATCTTTCAGATGATTGGTACCGGTCCAATCTTCTTATTTTTCAACTTATTGTACGTCCCAGTCGAAAATCTCTCTTTGCGCAGATGGACCATAACGCGGTCGCCTACCTCGAGCACTTTTTGTCGCTGATGCTTGTCCGCTTGTTCCTTGTACTTCTCGTTCGAGGCATGTAGCTTGGTCTGCACTTCTGCATGGATGCCCATGATCTTGTCTGTCATATGTTCTGCTGCAATGCTCGTGCCTGGGTGCTTGGGCAGAGGGACCAAGTCAAGTGTGTGGCGAGGCACTCGTCCGTAAATAATCTGGAACGGTGATCTCCCTGTCGAGCGGTTCACCATATTGTTGAATGCAAACTCTGCTTGAGACAAGGCTAAATCCCACTGCTTCGATTTTTCTCCTGAAATACAGCGAAGGAGGTTCCCCAACGTGCGATTCACAACTTCGGTCTGCCCATCAGTCTGTAGGTGGTAAGCACTACTGAATTGAAGTCGTGTATCGAATCGATTCCATAAAGTCCGCCAAAAGTGGCTAATGAACTTCGTGTCACGATCGGAAGTAATGGTCTTGGGGACCCCGTGTAGCCATACGACCTCCCTAAAAAACAGATTCGCCACGTGTGTTGCATCGAGGGTCTTCTTGCATGGGATAAAGTGTGCCATCTTGGAGAAACGATCTACCACCACGAACACCGAATCCATGCCGCGTTGTGTTCGTGGGAGACCAAGCACGAAGTCCATTGATAAATCCTCCCAAGGACCGTTAGACACAGGTAACGGGGTGTAGAGGCCCGTATTCTGAGATTGCCCCTTGGAGGTCTAACAAACATTGGAACGTTGTACGGCTTTTCCTACATCGCGTTCTAATTGCGGCCAGTAATACCGCTCTTCCACAAGAGCTCGTGTCTTGTCTCGCCCCAGGTGTCCATCGAAGCCACCTCCATGTAGCTCCTGAATAATCTGCTCCCTCAGAGAACTTTAGAGAATACACAATCGATTCCCTTTGAAGAGAAAATCGTCCTGTATATGAAGGTCACTGGGGTGACCTTCTTGGCACTTCATCCAAAAATCTTTGAAGCCCTCATCCTCGGCATACAGCTCCTTGAGACAGTCGAAGCCGACCACCTCGTTGCTCATCGTAACAAGTAGTGATGCACGACGGCTAAGTGCATCAGCCACCTTGTTCTGCTGCCCTGACTTGTGCTTTAGAACGAACGTGAATTCCTGTAAAAATGCAACCCATCTAGCATGCACACGATTCACGTTAGTCTGACTATTAATAAACTTTAATGCTTGATGGTCAGTGTACAAAACAAACTCTCTTTGAATCAGATAATGCCGCCAATGTCGCAGCGCCTGAACAACTGCGTACAACTCAAGCTCATAAGTCGACCACTTCTTTCGGGCTTCGCTGAGCTTCTCGCTGTAGAAGGCTACCGGCCTGCCTTCCTATGATAATACTTCTCCAATTCCGACGTATGAAGCGTCACACTCAACCTCAAACAATTTGTCGAAATTAGGAAGCACCAAAACCGGTGTTATAGACAAACGATGCTTGATCTCATGAAAGCTCTTGTCAGCTTTATCGGTCCACTGAAACGGTCCTTTTTTCATGCAATCTGTTATAGGCGCGACTATGGTACTAAAATCTCGCACAAATCGACGATAGAAAGTCGCCAACCCGTGAAAACTCCTCACCTCATGAATGTTTGTCAGGATCGGCCATTCCCTAATAGCTCGCACCATTTCATCGTCCACACGAATACATATGGACGTTATAACAAATCCTAGAAATAACAGGCTGTCAGTTAAAAAACTACACTTCTTCAAGTTGAGGTACAACTTGTTAATTTGTAGGACCTGCAGCACCTGCCTGAGATGTTTCATGTGCTCTGCCTCATCCTGGCTATATATCAATATGTCATCAAAATATACTACCACAAATCGGCCAGTGAACGGTTTAGAACTTGATTCATTAAACACATAAAAGTACTTGGTGCGTTCGATAAGCCGAAGGGCATGACCAGCCACTCATACAACCCTTCCTTGGTCTTGAATGCCGTTTTTCACTCATCACCGGGTCGAATACGAATTTGATGGTACCCGCTCCTTAGATCTAGTTTAGAGAACACCTTGGCCCCTTCTAACATATCGAGTATGTCGTCCAACCGTGGTATTGGGAACCGATATTTGATGGTAATTTTGTTGATTGCCCGACTGTCGACACACATGCGCCAGCTTCCATCTTTTTTTGGCATTAATAATGCTGGTACGGCACATGGGCTCATGCTCTCTCTCAAGAGACCCTTACGGATCAATTCCTCTACTTGCCCCTGAAGTATCTCACACTCCTTCGGACTCATCCGATAATGAGGGCGGTTGGGTAGGCTAGCCCCAGGAACGAGGTCTATGTGATGTTGGATGTCCCTCATGGGGGCAATCCATCAGGTAAATCCTCAGGCCAGACTTCTTTGAATTCGTTTAGCAACAGTCTTAAACTTGGAGGGATGTTTGAGGGTTCCTCTTCCTCGCCCTTCACCACTACAGCGTATACCTTGCCGGTTTCCTTGGATTCTTCCATAAAATCCCGAATGGTCAAGAGGGAACTCCCCTCTACTTTAGAGGCTTCAGGATGGTTCTCTGGTGCCATAGGGGCAAGGATTATTTTTCGACTATCCTTGACGAATACGTCAACATTATCTCGTCCTTGATGGGTCGCATCACGGTTCGAGTGCCAGGGTCGACCGAGTAACATATGACAAGCTTCCATATCGACCACGTCACAAAGTATTTGATCTTTATAATTTTTACCAATTGAAAACGAGATAGTGCATTGTTCAGTTACCTTGGTCTCATTCACCTTTTTTATCCAGTCAATTGAGTATGGGGAAGGATGTTTCATCATTGGTAGCCGCAACTTGTTTACTATCACTCTTAAAACGATGTTCTCGCTACTACCACAGTCTATGATCACATCAAAGACCTTTCCGTTGATGGTGCACCGAGTACGAAATATATTGTGGGGCATACAGCAATCGCCTCACAACTAAAAATTCGCCACGATCCTCGCCCGTCATTTCATCGCCACCTGCTATTTCTTCAGTGATTTGTTCATGTTCATCAAAGCGATGGTCTTCTTCTGCGGCCTCATCTTCAGTGCCCCCTTCGTTTATAGTCAAGTGTGCTGAGGGACGTTGAGGACAGGTGTTTAATAAGTGGCCTGGTTGGCCACAGTGGTAACAATTGTTCGACCTTGGCCAAGCATAAGGATTTGGAATCCTACTCGGACTCGCTGTTGTAGGTGCTGCACGTTGAGGCCTGGATGAGCCGCTCCCCGTATCACGATTTGCGGTTGTAGGAAGTTGAGATACTGGGTCTTTTCCTCATGGCAGCACTGGATCCTGCGTGGGACCCGTCATAGGGGGTCGAGTTAAATGATATGGACGAGCAGGAGCTCTTGCAAGTTGTGTTTCTGCCCTACCCGCCAATTGAACTGCTTTATCCACAGTCCCGACTGGGTACATCTGAACTCGGTCCTGAATTGTCTGTCGCAATCCACCTATAAATCGTGCCACCTTCTGTGATTCAAATTCTGACAGATTGTTTCGTATAGCCAGCCGTTGGAATTCTTCAGTGTAATCTGTGACTGTTCAATTTTCTTGCCTGCAATTTTAATATTGCTGGAATAATATCTGCTCATAATCACTGGGGAGAAATCGAGATCGAAGAAGACGTCTCATCCGTGGCCATGATGAGATAGGCGCCTTGTTCTGGTGAGCTCGTGAGAGTTGTAATTGTTCCCACCATGCAGAAGCACCAGATTTTAATTTAAACGCTACTAATTTTACCCTTTTATAATCTGGCACGTCCATGTAATCAAAATATCTCTCTATTTCGGCTAGCCAATCGAGAAAATCTTCTATACATAATAAACCGTTAAAACTAGGAAGTTCAGTCTTACCTCGATAGTCTCTTTCAGCACGATCTTGATGATCACCTCCATGAATTGGTCGTCGGGCAAAACCCTCATTAAGGTCCTCGTTGCTAGAACTTGAATCATCTGGTGTAGCCCTACGGTTTGCCACTGGTAGTGCTCTACGAAAATCGGGGTTATGTCGTACAGCAACTATGGGTGGTGGAGCACCGCCTAGGGCTCGGGGCAGAAGTAGCGCATCCGCAAGACGGTCGAGAGTTGCCTACAGCCCTTGCATGGTCAACTGACTCTCCCGATGGAAAGCTTCCATTCTTTCCGAAAGACAACAAATTCCTAGATCACCGTCCACAGAATTTTGATTCATACCTTCGTTGTTTGCCATTGGCCCGAGGAGAATCCTCGCTCTGATACCAATTGACGCAGGGATGAACGTGATGAGGATAACTACTCCGAATCCACGGAGCTTCTCTGGACTCCTCACAGAGACTTCTCGAATCCACGAGGAAAGAAAGCAGAAAATAGAAATAAATTCTAATAAATCCGAAATTGTTTAATTAATTCCTAAAAACGAGTTCACAACCCTTTAAATAGGGGTACCAAGCAATGAGAAAGAAATTAGAATTAAACTACAACTCAAACTCCTAGAATCCGCGACTTACTATAAATAGTAAACTTACTATTTATAGACGGTCGTGATGTCTACTAGTGCGCAAGGTTTTCGGCCAAAAATAGTAAGTGTCTTATTTGGCTTCACCAAACCGTTCTCCTAATTATTCTAAGCTCTTTTCATGTTGGGCGCAACTCCTAAAGTCCGACGGATGAAGAGTTATAATCAAACTAAAACTTACTATTTATAGTAAAAACGAAATTAAAATAGGGAAATGACCATCGATCCAGGAGTTTTTCGCAATTCCGGGCTACGCAACCTGGCATAGCAGGGTTGGTTGGCTTCAATAGCTCGTTCTACCCAAAAATCATATATTTTACATCAGATAACTTATTCCGGATTGCAAGATACGCCTGATTTAAGGTTCGATGGTCTGGATCACTTCTGTCGTCGACTGGGCCTTTTCTGATCCATCTTGGCCATGTAACTGTCCGCGACCCGCTCTACATCAATCTGTGCCCAAAAACTTGGGCAATCTTACCCATGGATTGCAAAATATTTGCATCTTAAACATTACTTATGTTCTCATTATCTAGCCACACATTCCAGGTCTTTAGGGATTATTAAGTGCAACCGTGGTAATGCACTTTCTGGATATTCTCCTTATGTAAGGGAGGCGTGAAAAAGTGAAGAGGAAGATCATCATCTCCCCTAAATAATTAAAACTTGAATCCACGAGGTAATTATTGACTCCATAAGAAATAATAAGAAAAAAAATTATCAAATATTTTATTGAATAATTTGTAATGTATATAATTACACTACAACTAAATAAATAAATAAATAATAAAATCCTAATTCAAAATTATCTAAAATGGCAAAATTCAAATTCTAATAGAAGTTACTCAAGATAAATAAAATCCATCTAAAACCTAATTTGTCAAAAATAAAAAATGCACTTGTTCCGTGTTGCTTTCATCAAGTGGGAATTATTTTGGGCAATGCTTATTCCTTGTGGGCCACAATATATTGAAGCATTAAGCTTGCCTGTTCGGTACCGTTACGAAAGAGAAAATAAAAAAGAAGAGGGTAGACTTGCACGTTACGCTTTACGAATGATGTAACACGTAAATTAGTCCAAATTGTCCGAATGGCGGGCCCCACTGGATATAGGTCAGGACCCAAGATGGATGGCAAAAATAGCAGCCATCAAATGGCTGGCAAAAATAAGAAATTTTCATCCGCCCAAGTTTGCAAAGCAGATCTCTACAATAGGCACTGTTCATTTGTTTTGTAAACGCGTGTCGCAGCCTAAGATCTTTTTGCATGAATTTTGGACACGTGCCATTCACATAGTGGGGATCAGCAGATGAACGGTTCCGATATCACACGTGTAAGTCGATTGTACATCTTATAATAGAGAATTTTACAAAACGCTACCTCATTGATGTGGTTATTTATGCCCCGCTACTTTTTCTTTAAAGGTTTTCAACAAGCTACCCATAAATAAAAATAATGATCACTCAGTTCCCTTCCCTTAGATTTTCAGAGTGGATGATTGGTTGGCCATGCCAATAAATTAAAGTGTGGTCAGCTTTAGGTGAGAACCACCTCCATGTTTATGTGAAATCAATCCCGACCAACAGGTGCGTTCCTCCATGTTAGGCTTAGGGCCCAAACATAAGCACCAAATATAATTTATGTGGGCCACACAATTGGAAAAAGTGTACAAGACAAATTTCACTCTCTAAATTACTTTTCTTGGTGTAGCCTACTTAAATTATGAATGAGTCTATTTTTGAGCTCCATGTCTAAATTTTGATATAACATCTAGATTTTATATAATCATCATAGCGGGCTCCATAGAAATCAACCGTGGAGGTCTCTCCCACATGTTTCCTTTGGTTTGTCCCTGCCAAAATGACATGCCAGCTTGATTTTCTGCACTCAGACCTAACCTGGGATAACAGGTTTATTAGTCTAAGTGGTTCTTGCATTCACATCATAATGGGCTCATAAAAAGTCATGGGTGGGTGTCCAGTAAAATTTTCTTTTTTTAATGTATAAATGGAATCTCGTAATAATTAAGAAAGGGACACCACCATTATTTTTTAACGGGGCCTACTATGATGTGCAAGTGAGATCTAAGCTTACCATCAAATATGTAATCCTACATTAGAAGAAATTCAGGTTAATTTGTACTCAAGTCCTTAAAGAGCAACCAGAGGAAGGCGACCAATTCCATGTCGTTGTAACCTATCTTCAAAGAATGGTAACCACGCTAGAGGAAACACTTGGAAAAAAGACTTCCACTCTTGAAGTTTAGAAGGCCCACCTTGGTGATTATATAAAACCTACTCCAACCTACTCCAACCACTAGATGTGTCACACCAAACTTAAGGCCTAGGAGCCAAAAATCAGACTACTTAGTGGTTGGAGTGGATTTTACATAAACATTGCAGTGAAGCCCATCTGATCCACTGATCTTGTTTGCCCAAACAACCCCAACTTCCGTTTAGATTTTCCCAACTTCAAAAAAAATAAAATCAAACTGAAGGTACTTCAGTAATATTTACTAAATTAAAGACTTGCTTATCGAAAACCTCTCTAAAAAATTTACAAATATGTAGATATTTTTCTCATGAGGCAGTATTTTGTAAAATTTCCTTTTTAATAAAAATTAATAAATAAATAAATAACTTTCATGATATGGCTATGTACAGCCATCTATTGCACAGAGTCTCTGTAAAAGTGGGATATATGTAAGCCGAGTACAAAGTGTTCAAATGGTAGGGTGCAGTGTAGATGGGCCATAACCCAAAAATTCACAAAAAGACCCAAAAAATCACAAAAAGATCATTATAACTGAACGATTGGATAGCAACAATGTACAGTTGAAATGAAAAATATTCAGCTGTCCAAATTCGACAGAAAATTACTAATCAATAAGAGGTTCAGACCATCCAATCAAAAATATGTGTACATGATATGTCTATGCTCGTGCGGCCCTAATTGTGGGTCGCACATTTATGTTTTTATTCGGAATCCACTCCGTTCATCCGTTTCTAAAGATTATTTTATGAAATGAGCCAAAAAATAAAGTATATCTAAATATAAGGTAGACCATTCATAGGAAACAGTGGTGAGTGACCATTAATAGCTTTTGGTGAGTCACGAAAGTTTTCGATCAAGACGATATTTTTTTTAACTTCATCCATACTTTTTTAACCTTATCAACAATTTGGATTGTAAATAAAAGCTATAAAAATATTAAGATGGGCCCTAGGAAGTTTTTAATGGTGATTCGTTCAATCACCTCTGTTTCCTATAGTATGGTCCACATAAGATATGAATTTACTTCTTCTTCTTCTTTTTTCATAGCGTAGAATGATCTGGAAAAACTTATGGACGGAGTAGATTTAGAATATATAAATAAATGTGGGCCCCACAGTAGGTGCTGCACCTTCTTGGGTTCGGCAGGACCTCACCTAATCCGCTCCCGTGCTTCTTGGGAAGAGAAAAACTTTGATACTCTCGCAGAGCGTGATGTACGATACGCAGGCACTTAAAAAGTTGTAAGAAGTTGCATGCGTAGCTTTCAAGTAATTCAAATTAAATGGTCCAAATTATAAACCCCAGGATAGATAACTATATGCTTATTTAATCATCCCAAATCAAATTAGTGGACATTTATTAGAGGGTTAGAAATGAACAATATCCAATGGTCCCTTTTCAACAAAAAAGAACTGTCCAGGAGTTAGAGGTTAGGATTGAAAATTCAATTTGATTCTGTGAGTGCGATACTGAAAGTGGTTCCACAATTCCATTGGCTCGAGTGGAGAAGATGTATACTAAGTGCCTGTGTATCAAGCGTCGTAATCTGCCAGGCTATCAAATAACCAGCCTTTCGTTGCACTTTTTGTCGTTGCAATGAACCAAGGTAGATCACGTATAGTTGATGGATCACGACCGTCTATCTAGTGGATTCTATCATGGATGGCTCACAGTACAGAAAGGACACTGACTAGAGGATTCTAGCCGGAAACGGATTGGCTACTCCCCCTGACACCAGCCCCGGAGCTGGTGGTCGGTGCGTTGTGGGCCCCACCACGATGTATGTGTTTCATCCATTCCGTTCATCCATTTTAAACTATCATTTTATCTCTTAATCCGAAAAATGAGAGGGATATAAATCTCAAATGGATCACACCACAGGAAAAAAAATAGTGATTGGATATTCATCATTTAAATCCTCCGAAGGCCTGATGTACTGTTTATTTGAAATCCAATCCGTTTATTAGGTCATAAAGACCCAGATGAAGGGAGAAAACAAAGATCAACTTGATCCAATACTCTTATGGTCCCCAAAAACTTTTTAACGGTCGAAGTTCATTCAACACTGTTTCCTGTAATGTGGTTCACTTGAGATTGGGATATACCTCATTTTTTGTGTATTACCATAAATTGATCTATAAAAATAGATAGACGGAATGGATGAAACACATACGTCATGATGGGCCCACAGAGCACCGACCACCAGCTCCGGGGCTGGTGTCAGGGGGAGTAGCCAATCCGTTTCCATTCTAGCCACCCGAATAATACACGAAAAATTATATAAGGTCTTAAAGCATCATGGTTGCAGAGTGTCCTTGTACAAGTGAAGGCCATGATTAGTGATCAACTAAATGCATTGCCGCACCGGGACCCACGTGCTAAGATTTTATAATCATCTTAACTTCCATGGATGATGAACTACCCAATGCTCACGTAGGCATGTTTGGTACGCAAAATTAAGTAATATTGAGTTATATTTGGCAGGATATGAGTTCCATAAGCACCACTTATAATTAGAATATTGATCCGCTGTTTAACCTCAACAAGAGATACAAGATATATATATATATATATATATATATATATATATATATATATATATATATATATATATATATATATATATGGAAAAAATAGATTGACTAATAAGAAAATGTTAGGTCAGAACTTTGTGCACTTCGTTAGATCGGACAATGACAAATATGGTTATAAATTCGACTTTTGACCCCAGACCAAGTAGGGAATGAAGTCAAGTTCAGTCTCTCGTCAACAAGTTGAAAGATTCACTGACTTACCCGACACCATAAAGAAGCTCAACTACTCGTCGAAGGAGTCAAGTCGGCATAACCCCAAGCTGGTACAACCCCGTGTTGGCATTACTCATCTTATGTTGGTTCTGACCTGTTGAGATGTGGAGACACATCTGGACGGCCGCTCGACCGGTCGAGTGTCCTACTCGACCGGTTAAGTGGCCCACTCGACCAGTCGTGGACTAGCTCGACTCAAAGTCCAGCGAGCATCGGTTTTTTGGTTCTACGGTACTCGATCGGTCGAGGCCCATGCTCGACTAGTCGAGGGTCCACTCGACTAGTCAAGCACCCTGCTCGACCAGTCGAAGTTACGCAGATTCATTTCTAGATTTGATGCGCACTATGGATTTTTAAGTCGGTTTTCACAGAGGTGC
This sequence comes from Magnolia sinica, assembly GCF_029962835.1. Classification (NCBI taxonomy): domain Eukaryota; kingdom Viridiplantae; phylum Streptophyta; class Magnoliopsida; order Magnoliales; family Magnoliaceae; genus Magnolia; species Magnolia sinica. Next base: position 43,285 of record NW_026682786.1, read on the forward strand.
GAAAGAGGAATTGCCTAAATTATAAACAGGGGTCCATAGGGCTTTTCTAGGTATTATAAGAGTTATTCCAAGGTTTGGGCAAAGGATTTTCTCTATACTTCCAAGGGAGAGGTTAGTATATTGCCTTGTAATCTTCATTTTTCTTCATAGTGGAAGTTTGTGACCGTGGTTTTTTACCTTTGTTGGGATTTTTCCACGTATATCTTATCTTGTGGTTTGTTTGGAATGCTTTGATTCTTTTTCTAGTTTATATTTCTTCTTATTTATCGTTTGTAGGTGAGATCGGAGATTGGATCTCAGTTCACTACGTTGTTGGCGTGCTGCGCAACAACTGGTATCAGTGCTATTGATTTAGTTCTATTGGAAGCGATGACGGAAGAAGGGAAAACTAGAATTGAAAAGTTTGATGGTTTAAACTTTGTCTTCTGGAAGATGCAGATAGGCGATTATCTGTATCAGAAGGACCTCTATATTCCTATAGGAGGAAAAGAGAATAAACCAGAGAAGATGACAGATGATGAATGGTTTTTATTAGATCAAAATGCTTTAGGAATGATCTGACTCTCTTTGTCTAAGAGCGTCGTCGCCTTTAATATATTAAAGGTGAAACTACAAAAGAATTAATGGAAGCCCTATCTACGATGTATAAAAAAACCCCCAGCATTTAATAAGGTTCATCTTATGAAACAACTATTCAACATGAAGATGTCAAATGATGGGAGTGTGGCTGAACATTTAAACGAGTTCAATACAATCACGAGCCAGTTGGAATCCGTTGGCGTTGTTTTTGAGGACGAGGTCAGGGCGTTATTGATCTTGTCCGGTTTGTCAGACAGTTGGGATGGTTTGGTGATTGCTGTGAGCAATTCTTCAGGGTTAACAAAATTAAAATTTAATGATGTGGTCGGTCTAATTCTCAGTGAAGAATCTAAAAGAAAAGCATAAGGAGTTTCAGGAGATTTAGGGAATGCTCGAAACGTTAAAGGAAGAGGAAGATCGTTGAACAAAAGAGGCAATAAACACGGACATTCTAAGTCGATGAAGAAGTTCAAGGAACCGAAAGAAAAAGACGGGTGTTGGCATTGCTGGAAGAATGGGCACATGAAACGTGATTTCAGGGCGCTCAAGAAACAAAAAGGAATCTCTCAAGGCGGGAAGGATTCAATGAATCTATCTAAGGAGAGTGACACAGAGGTGTTGATCTTTTCTCTTGATGCGAGGAATGAGTCTTGAGTTATCGACTCGGGTGCTTCGTTTCATGTCACTTCATATAAGGAAGTTCTGCGTAACTATGTGTCAGGTGACTTTAGGAGAGTCTACCTGGGTGATGATGAGCCGTGTAGTATCGTTGGAAAGGGAGACGTTCATATAAATTAGAAAGATGGAACGGCTTTGAAATTGAAGAATGTTAGACATGTACCGAGTTTGAAATGAAACTTGATCTCGATGGGGCAGTTGGCCGATACCGGTTATATGACGACATTCACCAGTAATTCCTGAAAGATTACAAAAGGTGCCTTAGTGATATCTCGAGGCAAAAATGAAGGTACTTTATACGTGACTTCAGGATCGTATAGTTCACTCGCAGTCGCATCAACTGGAGTGAATGGGCAGTTATGGCATCAGATGTTGGGACATATGAGTGAGAAGGAGATGAAAGTGCTATTGTTGAAAAGGAAGCTACCATGGCTGAAGTCTATTAAATTAAAATTCTACGAGGACTGCGTGTATGACAAGCAGAAGAGGGTAAGTTTCAAGAAGACAGGACGCGCTCCAAAGATGCATCTGTTGGAGCTTGTACACACTGATGTGTGGGGACCGCCACAGGTATCATCTCTTGGTGGCTCACGTTATTTTGTTTCTTTTATTGATGGTGCTAGTAGAAAACTGCGGGTTTATTTTTTAAAGTAAAAAATTTGATGTATTTGATGTATTTAAGAAGTGGAAAGTAATGATAGAAAACGAGATAAGTAAAACAGTATAGTATCACAGATCTAATAATAGGGGAGAGTACTGTGATAAGAGATTTGAGGAGTATTTTGCAGTAAATGGAATCAAATATCAGAAAATGATTCCAGGGACACCATAGCAGAATGGTGTGGCTGAGCGGATTAACAGGACCATCCTTGAGCGCGCCAGGAGTATGAGGCTACATGTAGGGTTGCCTAAGATGTTTTGGGCAGATACTGTAAATACTGCCACATATCTTAGCAATAGAAGTCTCTCGGCATCATTGGATGGTGGGCTACCAGAAGAAACATAAACTGGGAAAGAAGTGAACCTTGCACATCTCAGAGTGTTCGGTTACACTTCATATGTTCACAATGATGTAGATCACAAAAACAAGCTAGATGCGAAGTCCAGGAGGTGCACGTTTATAGGCTATGGGCAGCATGATTTTGACTACAAGTTTTGGGATACAGAAAACAAGAAAATCATCAGAAGTAAAAATGTAGTCTTCAATGGAAAAAGTGATGCATAAGGACAATGTGCAACAAAATAAGGCCGAGGAGAAAGAATTCATAGAGTTGGAAGAGTTACCGGACACAGGTGTTAAAGCGCCAAAGGATGATCATGCACAAGAGTAATATGAGGCAAAGTCACAGACACCGGTTGTGAGGGGTCTACTCGGGAGAGGAGACCCACGGTCCAATACTCACCCTCCTTACATTATCTATTGCTGATAGATAATGGTGAACCAGAGTGTTTTGAAGAGGCATTACAGTTAAATACACGGGTTAAGTGGGAGCAGGCCATGGATGATGAGATGGATCTCTTGAGTTTAATCATGCATGGGAGCTAGTCACTCTACCCAAGGGTAAGAAAGCTCTTCATAACAAGTGAGTTTATAGACTGAAGGAGGAGCACAATGGTTCGAAATGGTATAAGGTCAGATTGGTTGTGAAAGGGTTTTAAGAAAAGACAGGTATTGATTTCACTGAAATATTTTCACCTGTGGTGAAAATGTCTACGATTCGCATGGTCTTGAGTATAGTGGCTACAGAGGACTTACATCTAAAGCAGTTAGATGTTAAGACAGTCTTTCTTCATGGAGACTTTGAAGAAGAGATATATATGCATCAGCCAACAGGATATGTGACACCAGGAAAGGAGAACAAGGTGTATAGACTGAAGAAGAGTCTATACAGCCTGAAGCAAGCCCCGAAGCAGTGGTAAAAAAAGTTCGACAGTTTTATGTCAGAAAACGGTTTTAAGAGATGTTATGTAGACCATTGTTGTTATTTGAAGAAATTTGATACATCATACATCATATTTCTTCTATACGTTGATGATATGTTTGTGGCCGGTTCAAGCATAAAAGACATCTCAGATCTCAAAAGACAACTATCTAGAAAATTTGTCATGAAGGATTTAGGAGCTGCAAAACAAATCCTAGGCATGAGAATAAAACGTGACAGGAAAAACAAGAAACTGATTTTGTCACAGGCAGAGTACATAGCTAAGATACTTGATCGATTCAATATGGGAGGTGCTAAGCCGGTTAGCACTCCGTTAGCCAACCACTTCAAGCTATCTAAGGAGCAAGGTGCAAAAATGTAGGAGGAACGGGACTACATGGCTAAAGTCCTATACGCATCAGTTATTGGGAGTCTCATGTATGCTATGGTGAGCACGATGTCAAAATTGCTCAAGCAGTGGGAGTTGTTAGCAAGTTCATGAACAACCCCAGGAAGGAACATTGGGAAGCTGTGAAGTGGATCCTCAGATACCCGATAAGTACTGTGGATATAGGGTTATACTATAGTGGATCGAAAATCAAGCTACAAGGCTACATAGATTCAGATTTGACAGGAGATATTGACAGCAGAAGAAGCACTACAAGTTATGTCTTTACTCTGGGTAGTGCTACAATCAGTTGGGTCTCTCAGTTATAGAAGATAGTATCTATTAGTATAACAGAAGTAGAATATGTTGCAGCTATAGAAGCGTGCAAGGAGATGCTGTGGATGCAAGAAGGAGATGCTGTGGATGCAAGGTTTCATGAAAGAGTTGGGTAAGAAGTAAGCAGATTGCAAGTTGTACAGTAACAGTTAGAGTGTAATACACTTGGCTAAGAATTCAGCCTTTCATTCAAGGACGAAGCATATTGACATCAGATATCACTTCATACGTTCGTTACTGGAAGATGGATCGATTACTCTAGAGAAGATTCATACAAGTGAGAATCCTGCGGATATGCTGACTAAGGCAGTCACACGGGAGAAGCTGAAGCTCTGTTCAGCTTTGATTGGTCTTCACGCTTGAAGACGAGGAGGTGATGTACTCCGGATGAAGAAGACGAATGTTTATGGTGATGTATCTCCAAGTGGGAGATTGTTGAGATGTGGAGCCACATTTGGACGGCCGCTCGACCGGTCCAGTGGCCCACTTGACCAGTTGTGGACTGGCTCGACTCAAAGTCTAGCGAGCATCAATTTTTTAGTTCCGCGGTACTCGACCGGTCAAGGGTCCACTCGACCAGTCGAGCACCCTGCTTGACCAGTCGAGGTTACGCGGATTCGTTTCTGGATTTGATGCGGATTGCGAATTTTTGAGTCGATTTCTGCAGAAATGTGAAAGGGGAGTTACTTAAACTATAAATAGGGGTCCCTAGGGCTTTTCTAGGTATTATGAGAGTTATTCCAAGGTGTGGGTAAAGGATTTTCTCTGTACTTTTAAGGGAGAGGTTAATATATTACCTTATAATCTTCGTTTTTCTTTACAGTGGAAGTTTACATCCGTGATTTTTTTACCTTTATTGGGATTTTTCCACATATATCTTGTCTTGTGGTTTATTTGGAATGCTTTGATTATTTTTCTAGTTTATATTTCTTCTTGTTTATCGTTTGTGGGTGAGACCGGAGATTAGATCTCGGTTTACTGCGTTGTTGGCGTGCTGCGCAACATGACCTGATCCCAATGGTATCTACTTAAAATCTCAGCCAACGATCTAGGAAAATGGCCGCAATATAAATCTACCTAAGATCCTAGCCGAGGATCTCAGGAGATCCTCGTGACATATATGGGATCCAGATCCTACTACAATACGTTCCTACTTAAGGAGATCTCATCTACGTCGCCTCTCTCAACTATAAATATGAGCATCTTCAAGAGCATCTTCAATTGTTATAGGTATGCAGAATCTCTAACCTAAAACCCCATTTATGACTAGACTCATATTCTTTATCTAACTTGGGCATCAAAGGGTCCCCTGTACTAGTCAGGGTTTCATTTGTCTTCCCATTGCGCAGGTACTTAAAGGTCTAGGAAAGGCTAACCAAATTTTTGCATCAACATATATATTGGTAGTTTTCAAGATCCACCATGTTAATTGATTTCATGTTAATATATTAATTTTGTTTTTAAGCGCTCTTTACATGCGACATTCGAGTTGTATATAAATGTTAGTTACTAGCATTACTTGTAAAATTTCATCTATTAATTACAATTTCAACATCTGTCAAATGCAAATTTTACATAGACTAATACTTTTTCAAAAAAAAAAAACTTCAAACATAAAATTAAATAAAATTAGATGATCATCTCTTAACTCATACGCATCTAGACAAACAAGAAATGTCTTACTATACTGATATAATATAAGCCTAAAATTGGTAAAGCTCTCTCTCCGTTTCACGTGTAGCAATGCACCTTAACCATTCAATCATATAAGTTTCCTTAGTTGGAATGACAGATGGATGAATGTATGCATATATCAGAAGATCTTGGCAATTTAATCGGTGTCCTTCAAAGGGACGGCAGTAAACGAAATTACTTAACGGTCAAGATTCATTCCAAATGAACAGCAGAATGACTCGGATTTGTCTAATAGGTGTGATTTTGAACATAAGCGCATGGAGACTGCTTTTTTACACGCCATCACATGCACCAACGTGGAACATGTTCTAGATCCAAGCTTTTGATTAGGTGGGTCACACTTTTATGGCCTAGAAATCAGGTTGTTTAAATCCCTAAAAGCACCGGAATAGGAAAGTGTATAAAACAGATGGACGGCTACGATCTTTACTAGCCATTCTATTGTTGTATTGTGGTCCAACTGATGAGTGAAGGGGCTGGTTTTGGCCCTAAAGATCTAAATAAAGTGGTCAACCTGATGGAAAGCTAGGATCTAGTATACGTTTACAAATACGTGCAGTTCTCAATATGCGTGTACGATTGGCCAACCTGATCATTTTGGCTTGCACATTTTAGCAGGATGCGGATTGCGTACCGAGTAAATTTTGTGGGGCCACAGTGATGTATGTGTATTATTCATGCCGTCTATCCATTTCCATGGGTCATTTTATGTCATGAGCTCAAAATTAAAGTATATCCAAATCTTGAGTGTACCACATCACATCACAGGAAACAGTAGGAATTGAATGCCTACCGTTGATTTGCTTATTTTTGTGTGCATGTTTTCCTAAAATTATCAAAAAGGATAGATGAAGTATATAAAACCAATACATTACAGTGGGCCAGAACCCTTCTTGGACCGAATCTGTCTTGGTGGGGATAGGATGCAATCCCGGTGGGGATTACATGTAGGGGTGCACATCTAACCGTTGGAACCGTGTAACCGGATCGGAACCGTTGGATCGGTCCAGTTTGGTCCGGTTTTAGGGTGCTAACGGTCTGGTTCCAATTCTCAAATTTTCTAAACCGTTGATTATGGATCAGTTCCGATTTAGGGTCCTGTAGAACCGAACCGAACCGTTGATACGAACAGTAGATTCGAACCGTGACAGGAACCGTGGATCTAAATTATCGATCCAACTTAGTTTTTTTTTAAAAAAAAAAAAAAAAAACCCTAAGCGCTCGCCCTTTTTGAGCGCCTTACCCCTGCCCTCTCTCTCTCTCTCTCTCTCTCTCTCTCTCTCTCTCTCTCTCTCGCCATATTTGGGTGCTGTCGCGGCACCTGCAAACCCCTCTCTCTCTCTCGCCGTATCTGGGTGTTGCTGCGGCACCTGCAAACCCCATGCATATTGCTCTCCTCTTTGACTATGATGGAGTGCTCGTTGACACTGAGAAGGACAACCATCGCATTTCTCGCTGAGGTACGATTATTAGTTTTTTTTTTCTTTTTTGGTTGAAATGGGTTTTCATTTCTTTGTTCGTCCCATGTGCCAGTTCCGGTTCGGTTCTGGTTCCATTCCTTTTTCACGGTCTGGTTCTAGTTCCAAAAATTGGAGAACCGTTAGTAACGGTTCGGTTCCGGTTTCACCCCAGAATAGGACCAAACTGACCCGTGTGCACCCCTAATTACGTGAGGCAAGGGAAACATGTTACCATATGAGGCTTTGACCGCAGGTCCACCTTGATATATGTGTTATATATCCATGCCGTCCATCCATTTTATCAAGTCATTTTAAGGTCTGGTCTAAAAAATGAGGCAGATTTAAATCTCAGGTGGACCACAAAGTAGGGATTGAATTCTCACCATTTAAAACTTCTGGGGGCACAAAAGTCTTAGATCAAGCTGCCATTTGTGTTTTCCGTTCATGTAGGTTTATGTGACCTTATCAACAGTTTAGATGGCATAAAAAATTTTAAAAAATTTTATTTAAAAAAAAAAAAGAAAAAACATTACAATAGCCTTAGCAAGTTTTTAACGGTGCAAGTTCGATCACTAGTGTTTCTGTGTGTTATGGTGCATCTGAGATTTATGTGTGCCTTATTTTTTTAGCACATGTCCTGAGCAAAATCGATAAATGGGTGGATATATAACATATACATAGCTACGTGGTAACCCACACATCACAGACTTCTTGCAATAAAAAGATAAGTGGGCCTACCATGATGTTTGGGAGAATCTAACCTGTCCTTCTGTTTTGCCTGCACATTATGACATGAATAAAAATAAATAAATAGATAACATGATGTAGATTCAAAACTAGAGGCGAGACAATAAAAAGTTGCAGGGAAATGCCTATAGTTAAAGCCTCCCTAGGTCCGCCATGATATTTATATATCATTCATACCATTCACAAGGTATTCCTGCTAATGAACTGAAGATACAAAAAATATTAGCTTGATCCAAAACTTCTATAACCACACAAATGTTTCAATAGTAGATGTTCAATCGACAATTTCTCGCCATATGGCTCACTTAAATTTTGGATATGCATTATATTTTTATCCTATATCCTATGTTACAAAATAGATTAATAGATTGGATTTCTCACTAACATCACGGTGTCTGAGTAGCTTCCTCTCCGTGGAAGTCCCTGCAGAAGGCTATTGCAAAATGCGTCTATTCTGGTCGGAGGGCAGAATCCCTCTATTCGGACGCACATTCCGTTCAGAATCAAATCGCATTTCACGTGTATTTCTTTCTTACTACGCCATCTACTGCACTTTCTTGCAGGAGTTTCAACGGTAAAAATCTAAGTACATGAGCTGAAAAATGAATAAATTCAAAAAGTGGTCCCATGACGTAAAACAGTGAGGACGCACATTCTATTCGGACAGGCGTTAGGAACCAAATCGCATTTGGCGGCGGATTTCCTACTGCACCCTCTACTACACTCTACTGCAGGAAATTTTTTTATTGAAATAGGACCGTTGGATTTTATTTTATTTTTTAAAATAGTTCTAACCATATAATAAATGTCCAATAATCCGATCATAAGGTGATCAAATAAGTACGAGTGCAACTTTTGATTATATTAAATCTAAACTTAGACAGTTTAATTTGAATAACTTGCATGCCATGCTTGCAACTTGAAAGCGCCTGAATATGATCATCACACCCAGCCAGAGTATCAGAGCATTTCTCTAACAAATGTAGTGCATACCTACGTGTCAGTGAATAATAGCCAATCTGCTCAATTGTACCATGCGAAAATGAAATGACTAAGCCTCCTCCATGTTACAGAGCACACCATAAATAGAAAGTGGCGAACATGAGCCGGACCATGTGGACCATCGTATCACATGGCTCGATAGTGCGCACTCGATCACGGGGTTTTGATATCTGTCCTTTCATTGTAATTTTCTTCTATGTTGGATCATTGATTTGTCCTATCATCTGCCTTGGATCATGATGTATTGATTTGTCCTATCATCTACTCGATATGGCTATGTACAGCCATCTATTGCACACAATCTATGTAAAAGTGGGATATATGTAGCCCGATACAAAGTGTTCAAATAGTAGGGTGCCATGTAGATGGGCCATAACCCAAAAATTCACAAAAAGACCGAAAAATTTATAAAAAGATCATTATAACTGAACGATTGGATAGCAACAATGTACAGTTGAAACAAAAAATATTCAGCTGTCCAAATTCGACAGAAAATTACTAATCAATAAGAGGTTTAGACCATCCAATCAATCTGATTTTGAACGCGTAACTCATCTACAATGAGAAACACGATTTGGACGGTTTGGATTGGATACATATATGCTATGTGTACAGTATCTGCCTATCTTAATCTAGGGATAGTCATACTATTCCAGAGTATCAAATAATCCCTCTCTTGGTGCGTTAAAGCGTTCTTCTTGTCCTTATCCAAATAGTAATTTACCACTGTACGACCCATTTATGGCCCATTTACCCGCTTAAACCCACACCTTTTTACCCGACCAGAATAAGCCCCAGATGTACGGACGACTGGCTAAAGGTCGAAAATGCCCCTGCTTTTTTCCCTTAACCGGATCGGCTGGTGCTCGAAGACGAGCGCTGACGCTCATCGATCCCGAGTTGTACGAACGGTTCAAAGTTACATGGCACTACAGTTATCAGTTATGTATTTATTATATCTACAACGTTCATCCATAGTTCGAGTTCATTTCAGAGCATTATCACAAAAAAAAAAAAAAAAAAAAAATCATATCCAAAGATCAACTGGACCACACCACAAAGAGCAGCAGAAAATTGATTTTCACCGTTGAAACTTTTGTAGGGCCTGCCGTACCATTTATTTTCTATCCAATTTATTTATAAGGTCACAAAGACCCGAATGAAGAGGAAAAACAAATTTCATAATGATCCAAAACTGCCCTGACTCCTGACCGGGTTTCAACGGTAGACATTCAAAGTAGAATGGTAATGTCATATGTTACGGGCAGATCTATAACTATGGATTATAGCTGTATCTATAGATACTAGATCTATAACTAGAGATTATAGTCGTATCTATAGATACCATAATACATAGCCATAAAGGATTGTCCGGAGTGGGCTCGCCAAACTAGCAGCCCCCACGCAAATTGTTGGCTTGTCTGGCATGGCCATGCCGATCTAGCGGCCCTATGGCTACGGATTATAACCGTAGCCATCGACGGACAGCCGTGATGACGGTCTGTTGCATTTTATTTTTATAATTTTACATGGAGAACTTTATTCTACCTACAAATTTCTCTAACACATATTGATATAAATATGTATATATGAGCATATAAAATTTTCTCTCCTTTTTTCATTTCTTTCTTTATTCATTAAACAAGAATATCTTCTAAACCAAAATTAGTTACATGATGTACCATATATGATTTTGGGGTAAGAGAAGCTACTTTAGCCAACCAACCTGGTTATTTTTCAAGATTCCATCAGGTTGATGGTTGAAAATCCATTTCATTCACTTCGCGGTCAATTTCAATCAGTTCGTCGTCAATTTCATACATTTCAATTACTTCGTGATTAATTCCATGCATTTCACAGTCAATTCCCTTCACTTCCCGGTCAATTCCGTGCATTTCACGGTCAATTCCATGTATTTTACGGTCAATTCCGGCGATTCCTCATCACTTCACAGTCAATTCCATGCATTTCACGGTCAATTCCCTTTACTTCACGGTCAATTCCGACGATTTCCCTTCACTTCACGGTCAATTCTATGCATTTCATGGTCAATTCCCTTTATTTCATGGTAAATTCCTTTCATTTCACGATAAATTCCATGCATTTCACAGTCAATTCCGGCGATTCCCCTTTCACTTCATAGTCAATTTCATGCATTTCACGGTCAATTCCCTTCACTTCACAATCAATTCAATGCATTTCACGGTCAATTCCGATGGTTCCCCTTCACTTCACGGTCAATTCCATGCATTTCAAGGTCAATTCCCTTTACTGCACGGTCAATTCAATGCATTTTACGGTATATTCCATTCATTTCACGGTCACTTCCCTTTACTTCACGGTCAATTCCGACGATTTCCCTTCACTTCACGGTCAATTCTATGCATTTCATGGTCAATTCCCTTTATTTCACAGTAAATTCCCTGCATTTCACGATAAATTCCATGCATTTCACGGTCAATTCCGGCGATTCCCCTTTCACTTCATAGTCAATTTCATGCATTTCACGGTCAATTCCCTTCACTTCACAGTCAATTCTATGTATTTCACGGTCAATTCCGGTGGTTCCCCTTCACTTCACGATCAATTCAATGCATTTCACGACCAATTCCCTTCACTTCACGGTCATTTACATGCATTTCACCGTAAATTTCGGCTATTCCCCTTCACTTCATGGTCATTTCCATGCATTTCCCGACCAATTCCGGTGATTCCCCGTCACTTCGCCAGAATTGACCGTGAAATGCATGGAATTGACTGTGAAATGAAGGGAATTCACCGTGAAGTGAAGGGAATTGACTGTGAAATGAATTGAATTGACCGTGAAGGAGAATCCCCGGAATTGACCACGAAATGCATGGAATTGACCGTGAAATGAAGGGAATTGACCATGAAATGCATTGAATTGACCGTGACGTTAAGGGAATTGATCGTGAAGTGAAGGGGAACCGCCGGAATTGGCCGTGAAATGTATGGAAATGACCATGAAGTGAAGCGAATTGACCGTGAAATGCATGGAAATGACCATGAAGGGAAGGGACTTGACTGTGAAATGCATAGAAATGACCATGAAATAAAACGGAATCGCCGGAAATGACCGTGAAGTGAAGCGAATTGACTGTGAAATGCATGGAAATGACCGTGAAGTGAAGGGAATTGACCGTGAAAAGCATGGAAATGACCATGAAATGAAACAGAATCGCCGAAAATGACCATGAAATGCCTAGAAATGACCGTGAAGTGAAGCGAATTGACCGTGAAATGCATGGAAATGACCATGAAGTGAAAGGAATTGACCATGAAATGAATGGAAATGATCGTGAAATGAAACAAAATCGTCGAAAATGACTGAAATTCCTGGAAATGACCGTGAAGTGAAGCGAATTGACCGTGAAATGCATGGAAATGACCATGAAGTGAAGGGAAATGACCGTGAAATGCATGGAAATGACCGTGAAGTGAAATGAAATCACCGGAATTGACCGTGAAATGCATGGAAATGATCGTGAAGTGAAACGAAATCACCGGAATTGACCGTGAAATGAATAGAAATGATCGTAATGTGAAGCAAATTGACCGTGAAATGCATGAAAATGACCGTGAAGTGAAGGGAATTGACCATGAAATGCATGGAAATGACCGTGAAATGAAATGGAATTGCTGGAAATGATCGTGAAATGCATGGAAATGACCATGATGTGAAGCGAATTGACCGTGAAATGCATGGAAATGACCGTGAAGTGAAAGGAATTGACCATGAAATGCATGGAAATGACCGTGAAATGAAACGAAATCGTCGAAAATGACCGTGAAATGCATGGAAATGACAGTGAAGTGAAGCGAATTGACCGTGAAATGCATGGAAATGACCATGAAGTGAAGGGAATTGACCGTGAAATGCATGGAAATGACCGTGAAATGAAACAAAATTGTCGAAAATGACCCTGAAATGCATAAAAATGACCGTGAAGTGAAGCGAATTGACCGTGAAATGCATGGAAATGATCGTGAAGTGAAGGGAATTGACCGTGAAATGCATGGAAATGACTGTGAAATAAAACGGAATCGTCGGAAATGACCGTGAAATGTATGGAAATGACGCTGAAGTGAAGGGAATTGGTCGTGAAATGCATGGAATTGACCGTGAAATGAAACAGAATTGCCGAAAATGACCGTGAAATGCATGGAAATGACCGTAAAGTGAAGCGAATTGAACGTGAAATGCATGGAAATGACCGTGAAAGAAAAGGGAATTGATCGTGAAATGCATGGAAATGATCGTGAAATGAAACGTAATCGCTGGAATTGATAGTGAAATGCATGGAAATGATCATGAAGTGAAGTGAATTGACCATGAAATGCATGAAAATGACCGTGAAGTGAAGGGAATTAACTATGAAATGCATGCAAATGACCGTGAAATGAAAGGGAATTCTACTTCACGGTCATTTCCAGAGATTCCGTTTTATTTCACAGTCAATTCTCCTCACTTCATGGTCATTTCCAAGCAATTCACGGTCAATTCGCTTTACTTCACGGTCATTTTCATGCATTTCAAGATCATTTCCTACGATTCTGTTTCATTTCACAGTCATTTCCATGCATTTCACAGTCAATTGCCTTCACTTCACGGTCATTTCCATGCATTTCACGATCAATTCACTTCACTTCATGGTCATTTCCATGCATTTCACGGTCATTTCCGGCAACTTTGTTTCATTTCACGGTCATTTCCATGCATTTCACGGTCAGTTCCCTTCACTTCACGGTCATTTCCATGCATTTCACGGTCAATTCGCTTCACTTCACAGTCATTTCCATGCATTTCACGGTCATTTCCTGCGATTCTATTTTGTTTCACGGTCATTTTCATGCATTTCACGGTCAATTCCCTTCACTTCACAGTCATTTCCATGCATTTCACAGTCAATTCGCATCACTTCACAGTCATTTCCATGCATTTTACCGTTAATTCCGGCGATTCCGTTTCACTTCACGGTCAATTCCCTTCACTTCACGGTCATTTCCATGCCTTTCACGATCATTTCTAGTGATTTTGTCTCATTTCACAGTCATTTCCATGCATTTCATGTTCAATTCCCTTCACTTCATGATCATTTTCATGCATTTCATGGTCAATTTGCTTCACTTCATGGTCATTTCTGGCGATTTCGTTTCATTTCACGGTCATTTCCATGCATTTCACGGTCAATTCCCTTCACTTCGCAGTCATTTCCATGCATTTCAAGGTCAATTTGCTTCATTTCATTGTCATTTCCATGCATTTCATTGTCATTTCTGGCAATTTCATTTCATTTCACGGTCATTTCCATGCATTTCACGGTCAATTCCCTTAGCTTCATGGTCATTTCCATGCATTTCACAGTCAATTTGCTTCACATCACGGTCATTTCCATGCATTTCACGGTCAACTCCGGCGATTTCATTTCATTTCACGGTCATTTCAATGCATTTCATGGTCAATTCCCTTCACTTCACGATCATTTTCATGCATTTCACGATCAATTCCCTTCACTTCACGGTCATTTCCATGCATTTCACGGTCAATTCCGACGATTCCGTTTCATTTCATGGTCAATTCCATGCATTTCACGGTCAATTACCTTTACTTCACGGTCAATTCAATGCATTTTACGGTCAATTCCCTTCATTTCACAGTCAATTCGCTTCACTTCACGGTCATTTCCATGCATTTCACGGTCAATTCGCTTCACTTCATGATCATTTCCATATATTGAACGATCATTTCTGGCGATTCCGTTTCATTTCATGGTCATTTCCATGCATTTCACGGTCAATTCCCTTCACTTCGCGGTCATTTCCATGCATTTCATGGTCAATTCGCTTCACATCAGGTTCATTTCCATGCATTTCATGGTCAATTCCGACGATTCTGTTTCATTTCAATGCATTTCACGGTCAATTCCCTTCACTTCACGGTCATTTCTATGCATTTCACGATCAATTCCCTTCACTTCACGGTCATTTCCATGCATTTCATGATCAATTCCGACAATTCCATTTTAGTTCACAGTCAATTCCCTTTACTTCACGGTCAATTCAATGCATTTTACGGTCAATTCCCTTCATTTCACATTCAATTCCATGCATTTCATGGTCAATTCGCTTCACTTCACGGTCATTTCCATGCATTTCACGGTCAATTCACTTCACTTCACGGTCATTTCCATGCATTTTACGGTCAATTCGCTTCACTTCATGGTCATTTTCATGCATTTCATGGTTAATTCCCTTTACTTCACGGTCATTTCCATGCATTTCACGGTCAATTCGCTTCACATCACAGTCATTTCCATGCATTTCATGGTCAATTCCGGCGATTCCGTTTCATTTCATGGTCATTTCAATGCATTTCATAGTTAATTCCCTTCACTTCATGGTCAATTCCATGCATTTCACAGTCAATTCCGGCAATTCTGTTTCATTTCACGGTCAATTCCATGCATTTCACGGTCAATTCCCTTTACTTCACGGTCAATTCAATGCATTTTACGGTCAATTCCCTTCATTTGACGGTCAATTCCATGCATTTCACGGTCAATTCGCTTCACTTCACAGTCATTTCCATGCATTTCATGGTCAATTCAATGCATTTTACGGTCAATTCCCTTCATTTCATGGTCAATTCCATGCATTTCTCGGTCCATTGATAGAAAATAGTGGATGGGTAGGATCTTCAGTGGGCAAGATATTCCAATATGGTCAAAGTTCTGAACCAACCAACCTTCAAATAATGACCTCAAATCTTACAATGTGACATCTTTGTATGATCCTTCACCCCCATAACATGTAGAGCATCTTATGGCTTGAGTTGGAATGAGGGAACATGATTCATGTGGCAGACCCCAGTTAATAAGGATAAGGCTTAAATGATGATGATGATGATAAATGATGTTTCCTAGCAAGCATATTCATAATGAGGAAGTTCCACAAATTGCAGTTTCATTTATTTTTAGTCCCAACTCAAAAGCACTGAATGCAATTGCAACTTAAGAAACTAGAAGAAGCACATTATGAACACAACTACCACAGGAGGTAATACTATTTGGTCATTCCACTTTATTATTACACAAATGATTGCAAGTCAATCCGATGGTGCATTGCAATTCATTATCTAAGTTTTGATTGAGTTGTTAGCCCAATATCAGTTACGATTCATGTTGAGGGATACAGGGGAGCACTTGGACTAGTTTCAAGCTGGGCTTGAAATGAACCCAACTCCCATGCAAGGGTTACTTGAATATCAACTCGTGCCTCTTTCCCTCTCTCTAAAGTATGTAATTCAACTGAACTTGTGCATTTTTAGCAAAGTATTAATGTGGTAGAAGCTAACAAATGAAAAATTGGGATGAAACCTAACAAATCAGAAGAGAACTCAATTGAAACATCTGTCAATCTCTTACTTGGCAATGCAAGTATAGATTGTTTGGATTCCAATTCCGATGTCAATATTGAAATATCATATTCTTTTCTATTCAGTTGCGATTTGTCTATTTCTTTTGTAGAAGCAACATTATAGCCTAAAAAGGGAGAGTGTACAGTCTTTCCTGTGCATTCATCACCAACATACAAATCCTCTTGGAAATGATTAATTTGGTGTATGCTAAAACTATAGCTATGGTTATGATCCGTAGCCATAGGGGTCCACAGATCGGCGTGGCCCCGCCGGACAGGTTAGCAAGTGGCGGGGGGGGGCCACCAGTTCGGCGAGCCCACGCCGATCCGTGTTCGATTATTGGGGGAGGCCTCTATAGGTACGGATCATGTATCTTTAGCTACGGTTATAATTCGTAGCTATAAGGGGTCCGCCAGATGGGCATGGCCCCGCCGAACAGGCCAGCAAGTGGCGGGGGGCCACCAGTTCGACGAGCCCATGCCGATCCGGGTTTGATTATTGAGGGAGGTCTCTATAACTATGGATCATGTATATAGCTGCGGTTATAATCCGTAGCTAAAGGTCTGACCGGAGCATAAAACATTACCATGCTTCTTTGAATGTCTACCATTCAAACCCTTTTAGGGGTCACAGAAGTTTTGGATTATTATGAAATTATTTTTCCTATTCATCCAGGTCTTTGTGACCTTATGAATAGATTGGATGGAAAATAGATGCATTTTAATTGCCCTCTAAGGGCCTGTTTGGCCAGCCGCATTAGGTGGGATTAAGGTGAATGGACTTGTAAAAGTTGCAATAAATACATGTATAAGGTATTGTCCTTGGATTGAGTGCATCCCATGTTTTCGAACACCATGTTTGGAATGTATACATTAAAAAGTAAATCCTAGGATTTACTTTTACATTGCATTTGGATTGAACATGGATGAAGTAAAAATTCATCACCTGTGAGATAGGCTCATTTTCCAAAGCTAACAAAGTTAATTTTAATCCCATCTCACACTCCTTCCAAACATGCCATTCCGTATTTCAAAGTGGGATTAGTAATGCAATCCCATTTAATACAACTTAATACCATCGGCCAAATAGGCCCTAATTGTTTACAAGATAACCAATAACCATGCTTATTGTTCCTTCAGATCATACACCAACCCCTTCTCGTCTTTTTTCAACCAGCCGAGTGATTTCAATACTGCGGATGGCCCGTCTCCCCATTAGAACCATCCGGTGGCAAATAGCCTTTTTCATCTCTTGCTCTTCCAGGAAACCTCTTATGGAAAATATCTTCTACCATTTCACAGCAAATTATGTAACAAATAAAAGACTGAATTAATTTAACCACCACAAAGATAAGACTGAATTAATTTAACTAGCATGGAAATGAGCGTGAAATGAAACGGAATCGCTGAAATTGACCGTGAAATGCATGGAAATGACCGCGAAGAGAAGGGAATTCACCGTGAAATGCAAGGAAATGACTGTGAAGTGAAGGGAATTCACCGTGAAATGCATAGAAATGACTGTGAAATGCAACGACATTGCTAGAATTGACCATGAAATGCAACGGCGTCGCCAAAATTGACCGTGAAATGAAATGGAATCGTCGGGATTGACCATGAAATGCATGAAAATGACCGTGAACTGAAGGGAATTGACTGTGAAATGCATGGAAATGACCATGAATTTATATATTTTATACTCTGATTACAGTCTTCTGCTTGCGTAAATTTAACTGTCCCTGGAGTATGATCTGCTGATTTAGCTTAATTTCATTTATATTTTATGTACTAATATGGACAACATCAAATCATCATTATGTATGTTGCATAAGTGATGTGTTGGAACTCGGGAGTTGGGCACCTGCTCGACTCCCGATTTTCAGGGCGTTACAAGTTGGTATTAGAGCATGATTTGGATTAAAATGGACCTAGGTTATGGTCACATGATGTGCGCTGACACATTTAGACCTAGGTGGGTATGAGAAAAATGTAGAGACAAGCTTAGTTTTTCCAGTTTCGCCAATTAGCAAAATTTACCGAAAACGATCGCTGAGATCGGGTCTGTACACATCCGTGATCGCTTGAGACGACCTCGGATCACCCCTAGACCGTCAATCAACGGGTTTAGACCACAATTTATCCCATCCCAGCCTTCAACAATCGATAAATGTGAATGTACATCAGAAAGTACTCGAAATGACTCGAAACGACTCAAGAGGGAGTCGGGGGCTAAAGGGGACACTTCCAGGGGGACCCAGGATGAGACCCACACATTTTTAGGGTCCATGGGATAGGAGGACCTTGTCCCACCAGCGACCCATTGCCGGTTTGTCCAGAGGTCGGCGAGGGCCTCGCCGATTCCATGAGGCCTCACCGCCTGGCGGGCCTGGCCGGGCGGGCCGGTTCGGGCCGACACCTCTAAGGTGTTGTGTGGCCCACTGATGTATGTTGGGCTAGTTTAAATCCCTCCCAATGCTTCTCCTCTTCATAACCTACCCCTCCAAGCTCTCTTTTTTCTTTAAAAATTTTTGTTTCTCTCTCAAATCTCCCCTCCATCCACTCATTCCCCCATTTTCCTTTAATACACACACCCCTCCATCATTTTCCATCAAAACCATCTCCCATCTCTCTCTTTTCCTTCAATTTGAATGCACAAATCTCAAATTTGTATCTCAAATACCTCCAAATTCAACAACCCATCCTATTCCCCACATATCATTCCACTCCAATGGCTCTATTCGAGCTTGTAATGGCCATTTTCTTGATTTCCACCATTCTGTCTATCATGGGAAAGAAAAGGGCTCCTGTGGATGAAGCCAGGCCTAGTTGCCCTACTCATGCAAGGAGACCGAGAGGCGCCACCACAACTGCAAGCGTCGATTGTGAGATAAGGATGAAGCGGGATCTCAGTCCCCAGGCTCCCCTCGAAAGGGCCCTACTGGCAGATCTGTCTCATGGGGGATTTCATGGTCGTAGGGTCCTTTTTGAAGCTCATGTGGATGAGAGGCTCTTTGGATAATATCTGGTGATGGACCGCTTGGTCGAGGCCGGGTGGGGTCCTGTATTCGAGGGTGAGTACCATGTAAATGTGGGCACAGTCTGAGCCTTCTACACCCACATTCGAGAGCTTATGCTGGAGCCCTTGTAGTTCAAGATCCTAGTGGGTAGAGATCGGGAGACCACAATTGATGCTGGCTTGATAGCCCGACTCATGAGAATGCCGCTTGGCGAGACCCATGCAAGCGAGAAGAATTTAAGGAGTGTACGTAAAAGGGATCGCCGCAGGCGATTCCTTTGTGGACAACTGGCCCACTGAAATCCAAACAATAGCCTCCTAGCAACTAATATAACTGACGACTTCCGCCTGCTCCACCATATCTTCATGTACAACGTGTACCCCAAGTGGAGCAATCGCAGCGAGTGCACCCGTCTAATGGTAGATTTCCTGTACTAAGTGGGGCAGGGAGAGAAGTTGTGCATGCCTACGCATGTTCTGCGACAAATAATTCTTACCGCACACTTCACTAGAGCGTCTGATTTGCTCACATTCAGCCGACTCATATGTAAGATTACATGTGAGTTTGGCTATAGACTCGGGACGAAAATGCCAGTGACGACCCATTACATCAACGAAACTACTCTCAATCAAATGGAGATTGGGCCATGACAGCGACAAGCCCGACTCGATGAGAGTGAGGACAAGACAGCTAGTGTAGAGTATGGAAGCGAGGAGGAAAGCAGAGAAGAGATAGAGGAAGAACAGGAAGAAGAAGTGGAGGCTTAGGACATGGATGAGAGCTCTCCTCCTACGGCAACGGAGCATGACACTGATCGGGCTTCTAGGGAAGTCCGCTTAACTCGACTTGAGGAGGGCCAGGCTGCCCTATGACAGGAGATCATTGATACCTGGGTCCTCATGAAACACAAGTTTAAGAAGGTGACTCGAACCTTGAAAGCTATCTTGTGCCCCCTGCTAGGAATGTGGGTGTAAGCCACCTTTTTGAGCGATTTTAGCGCTTGAGGCCCCCTACTTTTGTGGGTACTCACAGACCCGAGGAGGCCGAGTATTGGCTTGACCGCATCTCTAAGATGCTAAAGCTGCTGCACTGCATAGATCCTGAGCAGGTGGAGTTGGTTACCTTCATGTTCGAGAAGGAGGCTAGCTTATGGTGGGATAGCGTCCTCCGTACTGTCGCGGTCGGACACATATGGACGTGGGCAGCCTTTGAGACCCGCTTCCATGAGAAATACTATCTCATCACCTATCGCCACGAGAAGGAGAGTGAGTTCTTTCACCTCCGACAGGGAGAAATGTCAGTGGCAGAGTATGAGAACAGATTCACGGAGTTGGGCAGGTACGCCCCGTTGATTCTGGCGGATGAGCCGATGCGGATGTGGTGATTTTTTGAGGGCCTGCAATCCGAGATCCACTTGAAGATGTGCTGCGCTAGCGTACTCAACTATGTTGAGCTAGTGAGCATGTCTATGCGGGCTGAGCAGGACGGGGACAGACAGTCCCATATGCGAGCACCTATGGCTCCTAGGCCGCAATCAAATCTTCTGAGCAGACCGCTCCTCGGCAAGAGGCCACGCACAGACTCACCGCCTAGGTTGATGGCTTCACCTGCCCCAGTGAGGCAACCTAATGTGTGGTGTGCCTACTGCAAGAGGCCTGGCCACATAGAGGTGAACTGCTTCACCAGGATGAGAGATAGCGGTTTCTCACCACCCTAGAGGATCAACCGCCAGCTTCCCCAGGTTATATCAGCACCACCTCTACGGTCGGTACCAGCTCATCCATCATTCCAGCCACCCGTACCTCAATCTAGGCCGCCTCAACGGCCTATGGTACCTCAGCCTAATCATTTTCAGCAGGCTCGCGTGCACTCACTTATAGCTGAGGTATCAGAGGTAGCACTTACACCACCTATGGCTTTTAATGTTTTGGCACATATGTAAGGTAGTCCAGTCTTTTTATTAGTGGACACCGGGTCCACTGTCTCTATCATATCGTGCACAGCAGTCAAGCGTCTGGGGTTGGAAACTAGTCCTATGGTTGGGGTGAGAATCCTTACCACCAAAGGGACTTTCTCGGACGCTACCAAGATTTGTAAGGGGTGTTCGATAGATGTAAGGAGCATGATAGTGCTCCTCAACTTGATTGTCACCCCATTACATCATTATGATGTTATTCTCAGTATGGATTGGCTCATAGAGATGAAAGCAGAGATCGACTGCGATACTAGAGTGGTCACAACCTGTGGACCAGAGGGCACGACCTTTACATTCCCAATGCAGGTCAGTTGGCCCTATCGCATTGATTGTTATGCTTCCATGCTGGAGGATGCTCATGGTCCAACGCTTGACGACACTCCTGTGGCCAAGAGTTCTCAGATGTGTTCAAGAAGATACCTAGACCACCCCCTCAGCGCGAAATTAATTTTACGATCGATCTAGTGCCTGGTACAACACTTGTATCTCTTTCGACCTATCGCATGGCTCCGTGTGAGATGGAAGAGCTGAGGAAACAGATCGATGATCTGTTGGATACAGGCTTTATATGACCCAGCATGTCTCCATGGGGAGCACCCGTGTTGTTTGTAAAGAAGAAGGATGACTCTCTGCGATTATGTATTGATTATCACAGATTGAACCAAGTGACGGTAAAGAACAAGTATCCCTTGCCCAGGATAGATGACCTGTTTGATCAGTTGAAGGGGGCAAAGTATTTCTCGAAGATTGACTTGCAGTCGGGGTATCACCAGTTGCGCATCAGGGATGAGGACGTGCAGAAGACGGCCTTCAGGACCAGTTTTAGACACTATGAGTTTCTCATAATGTCGTTCGACCTTACGAACGCATCGGCCATGTTCATAGACCTGATGAACAGGGTATTTCGGCCATTTCTATTCCGATTCGTCATTGTGTTTATTGATGATATCTTGATATACTCTAAGAGTCGGGAAGAGCACGAGGAACACCTACGAGCAGTCTTATATAATCTGAGGAAGAACTAGTTGTTCGTCCAGTACAAGAAGTGCAACTTCTGGAAAGAGCAAGTTAAGTTCCTGGGACATGTGGTGTCCAAGGAAGGGATAACCGTGGACCTTGCTAAAGTAGCCGCAGTTCAGGACTGGGAGCAGCCCAGTTCGGTTACTGAGGTGAGGAGTTTTCTTGGGTTGACAAGTTATTATCGACGATTCATTCGGGACTTCTCCAAGATAGCCAGACCTTTGTCTCAGTTGACTCGTAAGGATCTTAAGTTCGCCTGGAATGAAAAGGCAGAGGCAACTTTTCAGGAGTTAAAGGACAAGTTGACGTCTGCCCTTGTGCTAGTATTGCCAGAGGAAGGGGTCAAGTATACGATATACATGGACGCGTCTCGAGTCGATTTGGGCAGTGTTTTGATGCAGAAGGATAGGGTTATTGCCTACATGTCGCGACAGTTGAGGAAATATGAGAAAAACTACCCTACACATGACCTGGAGTTAGCTGTCGTTATCTTTGCTTTGAAGATCAGGAGACATTACCTCTATGGAGAAGAGTTCGAGCTCTTTTGTAACCACAGGAGCCTCAAATACATATTCACTCAGCGGGACCTGAATATGAGGCAATGGCGATGGATGGAAACCTTGAAGGACTTCAAGTTCGAGGTTTCTTACCATCCTGGTAAGGTCAACTTGTGGCTAACGCGTTGAGCCGCAAGAAGACCATAGAGTTTGTGGCTCCATTAATGGTGGCAGAATGAGATATGGTAGATTTTGTGCGAGAATTCGAGTAGAAGCTTACCGTGGAGGAGCCGTTAGAGAGCGTCGCGCACGTTCATGTTTGGCCACTTATTGATGATAGGATCATCGAGGCCCAGAAGGGCGATGAACGATTGTCTGAGCTTCGAGAGCAGGCTAGCGGCAATGAGGACGTCGAGTGGAGAGTTGGTACGGATGGGGGCTTACGTTACCGTAGCCGCCTATGTGTCCCAAATCTTCACGACCTGAGGAAGGAAGTTCTCAAGGCTGCGCATAATTCGAAGATGGCGATGCACCCTTGAAGTACGAAGATGTATCGCGATATGAAGAGAACATACTGGTGGGACAATATGAAGGCCCACATAGCAGATTACGTGTCCCGTTGTCTCACATGCCAGCAGGTTAAGGCAGAGCATCGCCGACCTCCTGGACTTCTTCAGCCCATGCCCATAGCTGAATGGAAGTGAGATTTCATCTCTATGGACTTTATCTTGGGATTACCGAAGACGAGGAAGGGTTATGATTCCATATGGGTGATCGTGGACTGGTTGACGAAATCGGCTCATTTCCTCCCTATCAGAGTTTTGAACTCTGCGGACGAGTTGGCCAGGTTGTACATCAAGGAAATTGTGCGTCTGCATGGAGTTCCATTGGAGATCGTGTCAGACCGAGACACGCGATTCACATCTATCTTCTGGACTCGTATACAGGAAGCAATGGGTGTGAAGTTGAAGTTCAGTACCGCGTTCCACCCACAGACTGATGGTCAAACGAAATAGGTAAACCAGGTGTTGGAGGATGTGCTGCGAGCCTGTGTGCTGGATTTCAAGGACAGTTGGGATGACTGTCTTCCTTATGCAGAGTTCGCTTATAACAACAGCTTCCAGGCGAGTATTGGCATGGGTCCTTACGAGGCACTGTATGGGCGTCCGTGTAGGGTACCGCATTACTAGGCAGAGGTTGGCGAGAAGAGCCTGATTGGCACAGAGTTAGTTTAGGGGACTTCAGAGAAAGTCGACATTATCAAGTGCCGACTTTTGGCAGCACAGAGCAAACAGAAGAGCTACGCCGATACGAGACGGCGACCATTAGAGTTCGAGGTTGGGGACCATGTATTTTTGAAGTTTCCCCAATGGAGTCCTCCGGTTTGGGAAGAAGGGGAAGCTCACACTTAGATTCATTGGCTTATTCTAGATACTTGATCGAGTGGGGGCGGTAGCATACCATCTTGCTTTGCCCACACCACTCGTAGGCGTACACGACGTATTTCATGTATCCATGTTGAAGAAATACGTTCCCGATCCTTCCCACATTATCAGATGGGAGCAGGTACAGTTGAGCGAGGATGCTACATATATACTACGACCGACGCGTATCCTAGATAGGAAGGAACAGGTGCTGCGTAGCAAGGTTATCCCACTTGTGAAAGTGCTATGGACGCACCACACAGAAGAAGAGGCTACTTGGGAAACAGAAGCCGAGGTCCGAAAGAACTACTCCCAGATTCTCGATGAGTATGAAAAGGTACTAATTTCAAGGATGAAATTTTTCTTTAAGGGGGGTAGATTGTAACATCTCGGAAAAATCTGTACAATGACCCAAGTACCACCTCAGACAGAAATCACCCAGGACCGAAACCTTTAGAAATTAGGTTAATATTAGCAAGTGCTAAACTAGAGTACTTATGAAATTAACACTAATCACTTTCAATATAATCTGCAAGACCCAAACCATGCAGAATCATTGACGCTACATTACCCTGAAATGTAGAATCCATCCCTAAACCCGGTTGCTCTCGGGAGCACACCGAAACTCCGTATCGAACCTGGACAATACGTCGAAAGTCCGATAACAGCAAAACTATACAGTTACGATCGCATTACTGAACTTGACAACTCCCTCAAAAATTAAGTCTTAATTGTGTCTAGAAATGCACAACTTGAGCCCGGAACAAAGTATGTGAGAAACTTGTCTTTAGAAATAAAATTCGAGTTTAAGTAAACTGAGTTGTGTCGCTTGTGGGCCAAATATAAGGATTCATTCTGTCAGAATCTGACCCAAATACACCCTCAAATCAGGAAAAAATTTTCATACAAGATAATGTACTTGTGGCCCTGATCGAGTGACGGTGACCGTTGAACTGAAACTGGTCCGCCACGGTCAATCTGTAAACCTGATCGGAGCGAAAACTCAGCCTGACCTAGATACATGGTTAGGGAGCTTAAGTCCAACCGCACGTGGAAAAGGAGCCACCAGAAGTGCTCCGTTGGGCTGAAACAGACTCCCTTTGGATATAACTTAAGTACACCTTAGCCCTAGGGCCATTTCCATTAGACCTGGGCCTATATAAGGGCCTTAAACCCTCTCTCTTATATTCCATACGAATTTTAAGCCCTAAGAAAGAGAGGGAGGAAAAGGAAAGGAAAGAGAGAGAAGGAGAGAGAGAGAGTTGGAGATTCATCCTGGGATTTGATCTCGTTGCTCCACGCACTTAGACACCCTATCTGTATCACTATACGGACAATTTCGATTTCGTACTTGGGTAAGGAATCCTAACCCTAACCTGTTCTAGGGTTTCTAACTATTGTAATAGATGAAATAGCCAACCCATTCCTTGATATAGGTTGTTGTGGTGACGTAAACACAGACTCGGTATACAAACTGAGTTCGATACGTGTTTACCGGCGTAAGGTGCAGACTATAAATGTTTAGGTTATGGTTTTCAAGGCTTTCAATGTTAGTAATGATTTATGACTGACTTGATTGCTATCTCAGATGCTTAAACACGATGTTTCCCATATATTACACATAGATGTAAACTAAGTGTTTGTTGAAATGACTAAATGAATATGGATTCATGATTTGTGCTTGCCATGATTTATGTGTGAGGATATATAATGGTTGTACGTGTGGCAACTCCTATGTGGAAGGATTTGCTACGATATGCATTTTAACTAATTTATTACATGTACGTAATATGTGTAGTCCAAGTGTTTGATAAAATGCCTGAGTGAGAAAATGCTTAATGTAATGTGCTTAATGAGGGTGTTGAGATAGGATTCTCAATCCCTTTATCTAGGGTTACAGTTTCCTTCATGTAGTCTATTTTACTACTATGTGATTTATGAATTAAATGCTCATGTATGTTAACATATATTCTATGTGTTCATTGAGATGCTGATATGGGATCTATTTTTAATTATGTTGTTACATGCTGTCTTGGCTATTACATTTGAATGCTATGATTTGGAGTGTGTTTGGGGCTATGTAGTAGTCCAAGCAATCGGTAATGATTTATGACCGGTGGCTGAACTGTTTTAGCTAAGACAGATGCGTTCGACGAATCCGAGTCGTACGTCATTTAACGACAGTGGCTAAGCCACGTGGAATGCTTATGCACTCCATGTCGATTACGTCTACGTGCGCTCGTACTAGTCGAACTCGTCAAGTAACCCGATTGACCCGATGTATGTTCACCATGTATATACGCTACTGCTTGAATCTAAGGTACCAAACTCACCAGTGAAAACCCCTTTAACATTGGTACTTCAATCCGCTAAGACTCGTGAGCCGGACATGGTGGTATGGGACACCGTGGTCAAGTTGTCGGCCTACGTTGGGGTGACGAGCCTCCCCGTAGTGACCAGTGAGCAACTCAGACTCGTGAGCCGAATACGGTGGTATGGGACACTGTATTCGAGTTGTCGGCCTACGTCTAGGTGACGAGCCATTCATAGTGACCTCGAGCATACTCTAAGACTGCGCAGAGGCGACGAGTCTTTCCATAGCGATTAGAGTATAAATTAGGCCTGCACTGATAAGGTGACGAGCCATTTGCAGTGACCTAAAACTGCAACATCGTATAAGAATTGCTAGGACTGACACCCCTAGAATGGATCATTGTTTGGGAATTGATATAAGGGAGGTACCTTAGCTTTCCAATCATGCTGTATGAAAAGGACTAATAAGAACTTGGTAATCACGCTCATGCACCGCATTACATGTACCTTTGGCATAGCAGGTCAAGCACTGAGGAAGTGTTTTATGCACGATCATAAGATGAAGTCGCTAAGGGAGCGCAGGTGAGGGTATACATCATTATTTCATATCATTCTTGCATTAATTAGAGTATTTAGGGATGTCTGATTGTGCTACTTTATCATTACTTCTTGATTGGTTTGATAACATGTTAACCTTTGCTTTATTGTTCCACTGAGTTAATCACTCACTCCCACGTTACGGGACAGTGTTGTACACACCAACCAGACCCTGTTGTAGGTTCAAATGATGGCGTAGCCTGCGAGGCGGAGCCAAACTTTGATGATGATGAGGAGGCATTCTCATATATGCAGTATTTAGGCAGGTTCTCGTAGACCGTTCTGAATCGACGGGGCTTCAGGGTTTATGCTTGTAGATGACTACCACTCTTTTGATATTTTGTATTTTGAATCAATACTTATAACTATTTAACCTGGCAATGCGTTCATACTTTGGGGACCTACAATAATTTATATATTTTATATTCTGATTACAGTCTTCTGCTTGCGTAAATTTAACTGTCCCTGGAGTATGATCTACTGATTTAGTTTAATATCATTCAATTTAATGCACTAACATGGACAACATGAAATCATCATTATGTATGTTGCATAAGTGATGTGTTGGAACTCGGGAGTTGGGCACCTGCTCGACCTCCGATTTTCAGGGCGTTACAGTTTCTTAAAGCTTTGTAAGGGTTTGCCAAAGGGTTTAGGGCTATCAAAGGTGAGAGAGAGAGAGATAGAGGAAGCTTGTGGAAGGGAGTCGACCTCTCAGCGCTTTTACATCCTCGTGATCGGTGAGATTTCTCCGTTTTCTTTTTTTATTCTCTTATTATTTATTCACTCCTACATGAGTGAAGAAGGTTTGATCCAAGCGGTGTGTGCTTGTGATCGGTTGTAACGTTTTACTTCATAGTGGATTGTTGATCTGGACGAGGTCCTGTGGTTTTTACCTCTTTGAGGGTTTTTCACGTAAAAATCTCTTGTGTTGTGTGGTTTGTGCTTTGATTTATTTCATTACTTTATTATCCCATAATTCTGGTATTTTTGGGAGGCTAGATCCTAAGGTTTTGTGCAACGGTCCCCAATAATACGAGATTAGGTCGATGGAACTGCATTTGGTCCGTGCCAATTTTAACTGGTTTTTGGGGAGGATGGGAAGGGTTTGAATTAAGTGGGATGAAATTGTATTTGTGGATTTATGTGGATTTTAAAATCCACTATACGTGACCCCCACATTAATGCATGTGTCTTATTGATGTTGTCCATCATATACACCTTTTACACATGACGTTTTGTTTATATGTGTATAAGTGACTGACATAGCTGTTGTGAATTTGGTTCGTTCAGTACAATTTCTTAGCTCACCAAATTGAATTTTTCTTAATCCATTGTTTTTCCTATAACAAGAATTTTTTTCCTATAACAAGATTTTTATCCCAAACATGGGGATTGAATGGCCAAAATACCACGATATTTATAGACATGCAATCATTATGCAATTATGGTGTCAATCCATCTAAAACAATTTCATATAATTTAATCCCTTGGACCAAAGGGTCTGTTTGGATATCCCCAAATAAGTCACTTTTTCTACAGCAAGCCATAGATAAGTAACTTATTTGAGATAAGTTTGGTTTTAAGATTAGGGTATGGCTAGTAGTGGGGTGTGTACTAACAAGCTAACTCAAAAAAAATTTATATTTAAAGATATCTTTAACTTAATAAGTAGAAACCAAGATAAACCACTTAAGGAATAAGTAACTTACCTTAAGTAACTCAAGATTGGGTCGTTATTCATGCTTTAGTGGTAGACTCATGAGAGTTTCAACAAGAAGTCATGGGTTCGGGTGATCATTGTGGAGAAAAACCACACTAGTTGTAGTGTGAGTGTGTGGGTGTGTGTCATGTGCGTGTGTTTAACAAAATAAAAAATAAAAAATAAAAAATTTGTAAATTGCAATCTAAATGCCAGCTAATTTCTAAGAGCCTCTTTTTTTTTTTTTTTTTGAGGCCCGCCTTATGTAGATTGTGGACTACTGCAGTGAAATCGTAACCGGCTACTTGCTCATGTGAATGGATGATCAGAGCCATTGAAGTCCTAGCTGCTGCCATGGATAGGCAAGAGTTAATAATAATTTTTACAAACAATTAAAACCATTGATCCATGTTCAGAAGTTGTCGATAATATATTACTTAGAGAAATAGTAAAAGAAATTTTAATGTAAGATTTAATAGTTGGTCCATTCTCATCCGGTTTAAGTCCCCCCGGTTAGGGCGTCGATTACTTACCCCACTAGGACCTAACTAGAAACGGATTGTCTTGTCAAGGGCTCTATAGCGCCCCCCATGGTGTATATTTTCTATCCACGCCATCCATCCATTTTAAAATATCATTTTAATTATGGATGAGCTCAAAAAGAAGGCAGATTTAAAGGCTTAAGTGGACCACACTACAGAAAGCAATGGAGATTTAAAACTTATTGTTAAAAACTTCTTGAAGGGGCCACAGAAGTTTTAGATCAAGTTGATATTTACCTTTTCCCTTGGTACAGGTCTATGTGACCTTGTGAACATGTTGGATGGCAAATAAACATCACGTTGGGCCCCCAAAATCTTTTCAATAATAAGAATTCAATCCACATTGTTTTCTATGGTATGGTCCTCGAGCCTTCAATCTACCTCCTCTTATGTCTCATGACTTAAAATGATTTGTAAAAATAGGTAGATGGTGTGAATAAAACATATACATCACGGTGGGCTCCAAAGAGTTAGCTAAGAAACAAGGTAAAATAAACTATATTTGTGCATAACCTACATATGGTACCCTTGAAGTGGTCGTTTTTTTATAGAGTAAGTCGTGCCATAAAGGAAAGATGCATGTGGTAAAATGCGGATGCAAATATCATTTCCCTAAAAAATGTGGATGTGTGTGTGGTCCACTTGAGCTTTGGATTTGTTTCTTTTTTGGACTCACACCTTAAAACTATCTTGCTAAATGGGTGGACGGTTTGGATATAACATGCATGTGCATCAAGGTGGGGCTCACAGAACTAGTGACATCAACACTCCACTGAAGTCGGTCATGTGTGTGGCTAGAGGTGGGCATCAAGTCGAGTCGGAGCAAGTTAGGTCCAACTCGACTCGATCCGGTATTGGGAAAACTTTGACCTGAACTCGATCCAACTCGGCATCGAGTCTAGCAGACCTAACTCGATCTGAACCAAATCTTGGCTGGGCTGATCCAAACAGAGTCTGAATCGGTCACAGATATCGAGTTGGATCGAGTTGGCTATAGTTTGGATTGGGTCACCGGATGTTCATATGGGAAGCTTGTTTGAAAAGTTTGTTTGATGTTTGCGTGATGTTGATGGGAAGCTTATTTGAAAGGCTTCTACCGTTGAAAGAGGTAAAGAAGGCTTTTTCTTGTTAAAATTTATGGGGCCCATTGTTATGTATGTGTTTGATCCATGCCATCCATCCATTTTTCCCACTCATTTTATGGCATGAGCCCAAAAATGAGGTAGATCCAAAACTCAAGTGGACCACTCCATATGAGATAGGAGAAATTGAACATTTATCATTCATTTCCTCTTTGTGGCCATGGAAGTTTTGGATCAAGTTGATATTTGTGCTTTTTTTTCATCCATGTTTGTGTGATGCTATGAACGAGTTAGATGATAGGTACACATCCCTATGGGCCCTTAGCTCATTTTTACTTTCAATGGTAAGCATTCACAATTCTTTTTGTTTTCTATGGTTTGATCCACTTGAAGCTTGTATCTGCCTCATTTTTTTGCTCATGCCCTATAATGAGCACGTAGAATAGATAGATGGCGTGGATCATACACATGCATAACAATGGGACTCACAAATTATACTGCCATAATTTCAATCTCTTTGTTGATTACGTTCGCTAGGGGTGTACATCGAGTCAAACCGAGTCGAGCTAGCCTCAACTCGACTCGGCTCAGCCACTGGCTAACCTCAGCTCGAACTCGGCTCGGCTCGATCAACAACTCAGGCCAGCTCAGGCCGAGTTCGAGCCAAGTTTGCCATCGAGGCATTTTCACAAGCAATTGAACTGCAACTTCAAAATCTCACTGTTTTACAAATAAAAGCAATGGTTTTGCAGGTATTTTATCAAACACCTTCTAAGCAATATAAAAAAACAAGAAAAACAATAAGAAAAAGGGTATTTGTTTCATATACATACCTTCCATGCCACCAGCCACATTTCTTTGAGTCATTTTATCAAAAAGTTGGTGAGCAACATCAATGGCAAAGTAACCGAGTCACTAAACTAGTTCGATCCGAGTTCGATTCGAGCTGGATTCGATCCGAATCAAGTCGAGTTGGGCCTGCTTGAACTCATTTTTAAGCTCAAAAAATCAGCTCGACTCGGCTCGAACTCAGCTTCGAACCGAGTCAAATCGAGCTTTTTCGAGTCGAGTCGAGCGAGCTAACCGAGCTAGCTCGGTTCATGTGCACCCCTAATTTTCGCCATGGTTTTTGAAAAAATTACATACTAAATCACTTCTTTTTAAACAACGCCTTTTGTTTTCTTATTTACAGCTGGAAATAAAAGTCCTAGGATTGCGTACTGAGTAACTCAGCAGGGTGATCGTACTGAGTAAACTCCGTGGGGTCCACCATGATTTACATATTTTATCCACTCGGTCCATCCATTTCAACAAATAATTTGAGGGCCGCAGCCCAAAAACGAAGTATATCCAAATCCCAAGTGGACCTCACCACCAGAAACAGTGAACAGTGTGAATTGAAATTCTACTGTTGAAAGTTTCCTGAGGGCCACGGAACTTTTGGATCAATCTGTTATTTGTATTTTTGCATTTATCCATGTCCATGCGATCTTATGAACATGTTAGATGACTAATAAATATCACTGTGGGCCCTAACAAAGTTTCAACGGTGGAAGTCATTATTCCCACTGTTTCCACATTCACAGTAGGCCCAACTGACTTTACTCAATCCAACTGAGTTTACTCAATCCGATTTCTAAATTGTTGTGGGACACACCTTCGTTGAGCGACAGTCCCGAAATCAGCTTTTTCGAAAGAATCCTAACCTCAGATTAGTGGACACTTGTTTGTTAAAAAGGCACCGTAGAAAAGGTATTAACAAAACTCCTATGACATAGGATCGGTTCGGTTGGTTCAGATTGCACGAGGCCTCAACCCGAGCCTAACCCTGGAAGGTTCTATTTTCAGCTTGAGCCCGATGCAAGTTGCATCTTTACTTCCACCTAAAAAGAGGCCCACCATCAGTGATCAGAGCCATTCATAAGGTGGTTTTATGTGAATGGGCCCCAGAAAAGAGTCACGATGACTGGTGGCTCACTGCCACAGCAAAGATTTAGGAGTACTCAAGGATCTAACCGAAGTAGACCCTAGTGCGGCCCACTCAAGATGGGCTTGAATTTCTAAACCCACCCAACCCATAAAATTCTACCAATAATCATAATTTTCGATCTACTCTCCATTGAGGGTGGTGTCCATATTTTAATAGTTTGGATTGGTGAGATACAAGCCGCTGCAATTGTAGTCCAGCTCATTTCAAGCAAGAAAACACATTTATCAAATTGGGCGGTCTGACCATCACGGCAAGATGCACCTGTTACACAGGTTAGATTTCATACACATGCCACTTGGGTTTCACAATGCTCTACATGGGCTGGGCCTGAAAAGCATTTTGGGTTACCTGACGGGCACAAGATAATGCATTTTGGCCGGATCATCTACACGGTGGGCCTCCTCTTATGTTAGGTGGGGATAATCATGACCGTTCATGTTCAAGACAAAAGAGATAAATTATCAAAAGGTTTAGAGCATTTAAAAAAAAAAAAAAAAAAAACTTTTCAACGTGAAACTTGTCGTATGAACATTGTGCATCTTTGAAATATGACACAGTTCAAAGGCTAGAGTCCCTTTCAATGTCTGTTTCCCTTTCGGAGCATCAGCCGGCTTCGTTGACCATGCACGGTAAGTGGGTATCATACTATCAATGCGGAGGAGAGTTGTATGATACTCAGGCAGAGTAACATTCTTGATATACAGGCAGTGAGAAATTGTGTACTCACTTACATTAACTCGAATTAAACCGACTCAATTGTAGAGTCCAATGTCACCAAGTCATGGTCCAAAAATTAAATTGATTGAACAATCCTAAAATGTGATTCGTGCACATTTGTTTGTTGAAATCAAGCCATTAGATATTTTCATTTTTAATGGTCTAATAAATGCCTATCAATCTTATGGTCAGATAACCCAAAAATTGGACAGTTTAATTTCAGTTGCATGCCACGTAAGTAATTTCTAAACTCCTGTGTATGATCATCAATAACACTCTGCCCTAGTATCAAAGTTTTTCACAGAGGACAGACTGTCAGTGGGCCTCTTTTCGTTGAAATTTCGTCGGTTGCTTTTGGCAAAGAAAACCAAGGACTAGAGGTTACTTGACGAGCACACATAAATAATGTTTATTTCATTTTCTAAATTATGTGTGGTGGAAGGCATTTCACTGCTAGTGGAGTGAAAATAGTGGACTCGGATTGCCTACTAAAGCCTTTCAAAGGACGGGAAGATAGTTGGGGCTCACCAGTTATGTTTGTAAGAAATCCATCCGATCCATCCGTTTTGCTAGATCATGTTAACATAAGGGGATAAGGGGCTTATAATGATGCATACTCAAGTGGGCCCCACAACGGAGGATTGAATGTTCGCCATTGAAACATTCATGTGGCCACGAA
This sequence comes from Magnolia sinica, assembly GCF_029962835.1. NCBI lineage: Eukaryota > Viridiplantae > Streptophyta > Magnoliopsida > Magnoliales > Magnoliaceae > Magnolia > Magnolia sinica. The sequence goes on from NW_026682786.1 coordinate 77,084, forward strand.
AGTTTCGTAACAAGATAACTTTTATATTTTCATTTCATCCCAGTAGGAATGGCCTTACGAACGGTTTGGATGGTATTTCAATAGTAGGCATTTACCTACCTACATTTCCATGTCTGTGCATTCCACTAGAGTTTTGAATTTGCATCATTTTTGAGCCATTTTGTAAAATGACTTGGTAATGATGGGCAGGGAATCCCCGTCCATAGTTAATTAGTTCACTTTAATAAAAGGCCCGTTGTACAACAGGTCCATTATAACTGTTTGTTGAAATCACTTCGTGCACATTTGTTTGTTGCAACCGGGCCATTGGATATTTTCAATTTTTAATAGTTCAATAAATGCCTATCAATCCTACGGTGAGATGACCCATAAATTGGACAGTTTAATTTCAGTTACATGCCATGTAAGTAATTTCTAAACTCCTTTGTATGATCATCAATTACATTCTACTCAAGTATCAAAGTTCTTCACACAGGACAAACTCTCAGCGGACCTATTTTTTCGTTTTTTTCTTGAAATTTCGTCAGTTGCTTTTGACGAAGGCGGCTAAGCACTGGAGGCTTGTGTTTCCAGTCAAGAAGTTGCTTGACGAGCACGGCATAAATAATATTTATTTTATTTTCAAAATTATTTGGGGTGGAAGGCATTTCATGGCACTAGCAGTGAAAGTAGTGTGCCTAGGAAAGCCTTTTAAAGGACGGGAGGATAGTTGGGGCTCACCGTTATGTTTGTGGGAATTCCACTCGGTCCATCCATTTCGCTAGATCATGTTAACATTAGTGACCCAAAATGATGCAATTCTAAAACTCAAGTGAGCCGCATAACAGAGGATTGAATGTTCACCATTGAAACATTTGTTAAGCTAATTTTTGTGTTTTCCGTTCACCCTGGTAGGAATGTCCTTATGAACAGTATGGATGGTATATAGACATCATCATAGACCCCAGAGAGATTTAAATGGTAGGCATTTACCTACACACGTTTTGGTGTCTGTACATCCCACTGGAGTTTTGGATTTGTGTAATTTTTGAGCCATTCCTTAAAAAATGATCTTGTAACGGATGGACGGAGTGTATTTACTTTAAATATCACGGTAGGTCCCACCTAGCTTTCCCTCCCCAGGAAGTTCTTGTAGAGGCTTTGGGTATCCGCGTCGGTTGGTAATTAATTCGCTTTAATAATAGGCCCATTGTACAAGAGGTCCATTATAACTGTGTTGAAATCAATTCATGCACATTTGTTTGTTGAGATTTGAATATTTTCATTTTTAATGGTCCAATAAATGCTTATCAATATTATAGTCAGATGAGCCATAAATTGGATGGTTTAATTTCAGTTGCATGCCATGTAAGCAATTTCAAAACTAGTGTACGATCATCAATTACATTCTACCCAAGTATCGAAGTTTTTCAAATGGGAAAGGCTATCAGTGGGCCCTTTTTTATTCCGTTGCTTTTGACAAAAAGAGCCAAGCACTGAAGGTTTGGGTTTCAAGTCCAAATGTTACTTGACAAGCACGTGGGTGGGAGGCATTTCACTGCAATGGCAGTGAAAATAGTGGACACGGATTGCCTACGAAAGCCTTTCTCAGGACAGGAAGGGAGATGGAGATGGGCTCACCTTTATGTGTTTGTGGGATATCAGCCCTGTTTCATTGGTTTTGCTGGATTATGTTAGTAGAAGGCCCAAAATGACTCCAATCTAAAACTTAAGTGGGCCGTTTTGTTAAATTATGTTAGTAGAGGCCAAAAATGACTCAAATCTAAAACTCAAGTGGGACACATGACAGTGGATTGAATGCTCACCTTTGTAGCATTTGAATTTTGTATCCGGTTATTTTTTGTGTTTTCAGTTCATCATAATAGGAACGACCTTATGAATAGTATGGATGGTATATAAACATCACAGTGGACCCTAAAAAGGTTTCAATGGTAGGTATTTTACCTACCCTAATTTTCATGTCGTGCGGAGTTTTGGATTTGCATAATTTTTGGGTCCATATCCTAAAATGATCAGGTAAAACAGATGGAAGGAGTAGATTTCACACAAACATCACGGTGAGGCCTACATGATCAATAGTTACGATTCATATTGTTAGTCAAGCTTGCACATATTTACTTTATTTTTGTTTTTTTTTTACACGCGCACACACGCCCACGCACTCACACCGTAGTGGGATTTCATTGCCTATGGATACTCGAACGCTTCACTGGGTGTCGCCTGCGACCTACCTTGCCCACAAGAAGTTCTGCGGTCCGAAGCTTCGTGGACCCACCAAGAAGTCTGAGAAATCCACCCCATACATCAGTTTCTCCAACTCATGTTAGAAATTGATGCAAAAAAATGAGCCAGATCCTCTACTTAAGTGGACCACATTATAGGAGACAGTGGGGATCCAACCCTCACCATCAAAACTTTAAAAGGGACATAGAAGTTTTAGATCAAGATAATATTTGTCTTTTCAATTCATCCCACTTAGAATGACCTTATAAACAGTTTGGATGGCATATAAATATAATGGTGGGTCTGGGATAGTTTCAATAGTAGCCATTCCCATCCCTACTATTTCATGTAGTGTGTACCACTTAATGTAAGGGTTGAAAAAGGAACTACATATCTATAGGATGTCCAATTACATAAACGGTTTGGATCATTGAAAAAAGAAGTAGATTGAATGCCTAAAGTTCAGGAGCATAACATAATAATTCTGAATTTATTCTACCAAACCTCATAAATAATACGTGCTTACAAGTGCCATAATACCCACCGGTGGTGAATTTAGCATATTTACTTACTAACTGGATCCGTCCATACTAAAAGTTTAATTTCTAAAATATAAGCATCCCGTCGAGAAATTATATAGAAATAATATTTTTTGTAAAATATGAAAATTGAAAATATTCTGAAACCAGGACAGGCTGAAACACGTATTAGAACGTCGTAAATTGAAAATATTTTGAAACTAGGACAGGGTGAAACATGTATTAGAACGCCGTCTTTAAAGCATAATTTGCCTTTGCTCAAATAGATTGAGTATGCTGAAAGGTTATAGGCAAATCGCTTCTAGGATACGACAAGCTCGATGTAGATCTGCGTTCAGCAAACAAGAAAACCTACTAATGAAACTCTATTACATAATTTCTGGCAGAAAAAAAATGAAAAAACCCGAAAGGAGAAGAAGAAAATTTGTGTTAGACCACTACACTGGTCTTATCTTCAACTAATGGTTCAGATGAATCGTTCTAGACTATACCGCTAGTCCGTTCTTTAGACAATGGTTCATATGAACCTTGTTGTCTTTCTGGAACTTTATGGTTTATATGAGAGGATATGAGTCTGTTGGAGTGTGTTGTGATGGTTTGGAAACCCATCCAGGCCTGATATATATAGGCTATGGTTGCTAGGAGTTATGGTCTAGGGAATTTAATCCAAATGACCGTTTCTAGCTGTTGGGAGAAACTAGCTGTTATTGGCAGACTGTTGTGAGACACTGGCTAGCTGTTTCTAGCTGTTGGGCTAGCCATATACAATAGTTTCTGCATGGTCAACAATCAATTGCATGAGGAGTTACACCTCCCCGCAACGACTCTACTTCCAGACTCTATATAAGTCAAGGAACCTCATTCAGTCCTCTAGACTTCCAACCACTCGTCATACTTCTCCGTCGCACTCGTCTCGTGCCGGTTCAGTAAGGTCATGAAGGAACGACCCTCTGTGGACGTGCGAAGTGTGCCACTAGCACTTCTACAACCACACTGCCTCACATGCCCACGCCCTCGCACCGAGCTCGTAAGTGAGCCCATGCGTATACTAGAATATGTAAGTCCGATGCACCCCGGTCTAAGTTTATAAGACCCGTATCTTAGTCCATACCGTTCCAGAGGCTTCCGCGGTCCTCCCAGTCGAATTCTGGCGATCCTCAACCTAAAATCGATATTTGCGGGCAACTCTAAGTTGCAGCCCGTAAATCTAAGTCGGCTCGACTCGAAACTTATATCCTAGCAACTACGCCATCGCTGCGGTTCCAACGCCGTGACTCGCGCGCCAATCCAATACCCAGGCTAAAAGATGTGGGCCCGCGTTCATTTCGAGAAAAACGTCGCTCGTACGAATTCTGAGAGAATCTCTACAACCTATCCTATCAATCAATCAATTAATCAATCAAGTACACATCCTATCACAAGTATAAGTAACCATCCCTCTCTTACACAACCTTACCCAAAGTCAACTCTCTCTCTCTCTCTCTCTCCACCCATTCCTCTCTCACCCAAAATTCAACCAAGCCCATACCCTAACCATCCCTTTCTTACAACATCCATTCCACCCATTTCTTATTATCCCATCACTTCTCTCTCTCCCTCATTTCTCAAATAATTTCCCAAACAACCAAGAGACCCAACGTCCAACTTCCTAAGCAACCCAAGTGTGGCCCACTTCTCTACCACCCAATCTCTCATCTCCACCATCCGATCTTCATCATCCACCATCAAAGAGCAAGCCAAAGAGCCTAGGAGTCCAAGGAGCTAAAGAAGAAGGCTAATAGGTGGGTGATCCACTGTTGATTTTCAATTTAATGGCCCACTTGTGATGGGACCCAATTTGATCTATGTGTTGTAATCATATGAGCGGCCCGTATTGGCGGGGTCCCTCCACTACACCGATCTCTCTCTCTCTCTCTCTCTCTCTCTCTCTCTCTCTTCTTTTGGTGATGATGATGATGAGAGTGGCCCACTTATAACGTATGTATTATACCCATACCGTCCGTTTTGGGACGTATGGACCCGACTGTGATGAATGGATTAGATCCACACCGTCCATCTAAGGACCACGTATAAGTGGGACCACCTCAATATATGTGGTTGGTGGGCCACGTGTACGTGGACCCCACCTTGATGAATGTATTGCATCCATACATTGGACGTCCAACAACCTCTACTGTTGGACTGTGTAAAGGAAAACACAACAAACAACTATATATATATATATATGCATATAATATTATTATTATGTTATGGTGGGCCCCACATGGGACCCACCTATTGTGGTTGAATCGTTGGAGCACCCACGCCAGTAGCAAATAGCTGTTGCCTTTACGTCAGCTAGTTGGTGGGGACCACCATGATATGTGTGTTTCATATCCAGGTCGTCCGTGCTTAGACGGTCCTGTGGGCCCTAACATGAGGTATGTGTTAAATCCATACCGTCTAACACCCTGGACGGGTGAGACCCACCCCTGTATCATCACCGTCCAAACTCTGGATGGTGATTGGCTGGACCACCTCACACCAGCCTATAACTGATGTATTGACGTCAGCAAGTTCTGTGGGTCCCACTGCTGTATACGTTAGCAAATTCTGTGGGCCCACTATGTCATGTGTTATATCAGGGCCGTCCATCTGCTGGACGGCTAGCAGCCCCACCATGATGGGTGTGTTCCATCCAAACCGTCCACCCATTTGGCTAGCTCATCTTAAGGCTTGGGACAAAAAATGAAGCAGAACTGGTGATCAGGTGGACCACACTGCAGAAAACAGTGTGGAGTGAACATCCACCATTGAAACCCTTTCTGGGGTCACAAAAGTTTGAATTAATATGAAATTTATTTTTCCTCTTAATCTAGGTCCATGTGACTTATTGATCAGGTTAGACAAAAATAAAATGATGGGCCCCGCGAATTTAAACAGTGAAAATCATTATCTCCATTGTTATTTGTGGTATGGTCCAGATGATCTTTCAATATAATTTATTTATGGAAATGCTCTAAAATGACCTTTAAATTAGGTGAATGGTGTAGATGATGTGGCCCATTTGGGTAAGGCCCAATGTGTTGCATGTGATGTATTTGAGGCCCACATGATGCGGCCCATTTGATGTATATGAGGCCCATTGGTGTGGCCCGTTGATGCGGCCCATTTGATGTATATGAGACCCATTGGTGTGGCCCGTTGATGTGACCCATTTGATGTACATGAGGCCCATTGGTGCGGCCCATTTGATGTATATGAGGTCCATTGGTGCGGCCCGTTGATGCGGATCACTTAATGTATTTGAGGCCCATGGGTAAAGGTCCAATATGATATATAAGGACCATGAGTAAGGCCCAATGAGATGTATGCGAGGCCTTTGTGTGAGGCTGAATGTGATGTATATGAGGTCCATTGCGATGTGTGATTCTACCATGATATATGTAATGATGTTTATGGCGAGCCATGCCTTGAGAGCAATGATGGTTTGACGTCCACATTGTAAGAGTAATGATGGTTAAATGTCCGCATTGTAACTCTCCCTAGGATCCATTGTTAGGCCCATACCTATTGTGTGTAGGCCAGCTAGGCCCATCTTCGTTATGAATAGAGTCCATCACCATATAACATGCTTATTATAGTTCCATGATTCATGCTCATACACATCATATGTATGCTTGATATGAGGAGTGACTGATCATAACATATGCCTTCGGGCAGATTGTTTATGGGCTCCCTGATAGGCATAGTTGCCCTACATGAGCGCGTGGTACGCGAATGATTGCTGCATGACAGATAGTGTGATTCATGCACTTTGCATTCGTATGACGTGATTACTATATGCCCTAACGACATCAGAGCTGTGGCCTCCACAGACATATCGTGCATGGCAGGATCGGACATCGGAAATACTGTTACTATCATCGAGGCGCCATAGATGTCCCTAGGTGAAAATTCATAAACTCGATGGTACCAGAGAATGACTTCAAGTTGAGAGCGAATGGATACATGAGCGCACGAGGATTGTATACCATTAGACTGCATCTCTCATTGTGTCGTGGTCGGTTGGAAAGGGGTGTGGCCTTATCCACTCGAGGGTAGGGGGTAATACTAGGCTGAGCCTGATCAGCTCGTAAATGGGTCTGCTATTGACAGGCCGAGCTGACATTGTTAGGCGGATAGTGAGGTCTCTTTCACTTGCATGGTTGCGCGTCTAGTGGGAGGTGATGTGGTGTAGAGTGTACTAGATCCCGGTGATTATGCAGAGGAACCGTATTGATATATGGTGCAGATTGGTATGCTTGAGCTGCATTTTTGTTCATGATATTGGCTAGTATCATATGACCTTGGCATAGTCGATAACATTCATGTCTTGCACTGCATAGCCTTGGTACTATTGATGGTATTCATGGACTTATCGACATTTTCCCATTACTCTAATATTGTAACTTACATTTCCACCATATGCATACACTTTCACTACCCTCTAAGCTTTTTATAAGCTTATGCACGACCGTTGCGTGTAGGTGACGCTGGGTAGTAGCTGTTCAGGAGCAGGAGTGTGTTGCAGAGCTTCCAGAGTTTTGGCTTTATTATCATTGTATTTCCCTTTATACACATTATACGTTAAAGTTTTTTATCATAGTGAATTTTGTGATAGTGTATTGGTTATTGTTTGTGGGTTATGCTTACTACAAATTAAATTCACATTAAAAATTCTTATTGTAGGATCTCAGAATCAAAACCTAGTGTATAGGTGTTGGGAGCCTAGAATGGGGTATTACGGAGGTTGTTGTGCCGAATTTGGCGATCCGAAATTTTATGAGCTCGGTTTTCAAGTTTGGGACATGACAAAATGAATAAACATAAAGGTACTTCACCTCTCTTATATAAACTAAAGAATTTTCTCTTCTTTTTCCAACATGAGACTATTCCCATAACACTTGTAAAATGTATTTTGCAAACTTTTTTAAAAAATATATATATATATATACTATATTTTTTAATTAAAAAATATATAAAAACAACACTTTTACAACACATCCTTATTATGGCCCAGTAGAAGGATGGACCTGATGATAATTCAACTTGCAATGTGCACCACTCATCGCACAATTCACTGCTAGCATCAAATCTCTCTCGTGCCTTGGACATGCCTGGTTGACTATCTCGTTACTGAATAAGAGCAGGATATGACTATATTTTTCATTTACATAATAAGGAAATTATTTTTAATCAAATAAGTCTATCAGCTGAGTGCCATCCTTTGGTATTAGCCACTGATGCATGTCAATGCACCGAAAGTACGAGATCTGCACTTCTCATCATATGGGCCCCCACATGTAGAGGCCTTCATCCGAAAATCAGGCATGTTTTCTTATCAGGTGGGATGGCACACGTGGACAAAAGAAATGGAAGGTTCTAAAAAATGGATTGACGATTCACATTTAACAGGCATGGATGGTCAATAACACGCGTAAACTGTCCTGAATTTTGATAAGGGGAATCCAAAGGGTGAGACCCGAATGATGGACGGATGGGATATCCCAGGCGTGTGCCACGTTTGCAGATAATGATGAGAGCCGAACAGCAAGGATACAAATGAAGTCAACGCTAGTCACTTGCCCTCTGGCCAGGAACGGGCAGTTCTGTGAGAGGGCCGACTGTAATGCATCTGTTTATCCAAGCCGTCCATCCCTTTTCTCAAATCATTTTAAGGTATGTGCTAAAAAATGAGCTAAATCCAATGCCCAAGTTGGCCACACCAAATAATAAGCTTGGGTTGCATTGAATGTATAAAGCATTGAATGCAAGTTGCATTAAATGCAATGGTCATCTTTGGTGTGGTCCTTCCTAGCGTTCAATCTGTCTCATTTTTAGGGATAGATATTAGAGAATAGGGTTGCACGGCATGATAAATAAATAAATCACGGCAAGCCCGCCCAAAACTACCCAGTCATGGCTAGAGACTACGAGGCTCCATCCAATATTTTTCCAGCTCATTTTAGGATACCAGCTTAAAATTGGACATATCCAAAGCTCCAATTACCACATCCCATGAACCCATGCGTAGATAGATTTGACCCGTGCAGTGACATCCCATGTGGTGTGGGTGCATGTAAAAAAAAAAAAAAAAAGGAGCTAACCACATCCCATGAAAACTCGGGGATATAAACCTCCACAGGTTAAACGTCCCTAGAGCCCAATGATGTTTATTTTCCATTCAACCTGTTAATTAGATTATATAGACACAAATAAAAGGAAAACACAAATATCAGCTTATCAAAAACTTTTATAGCCCATAAAAAGTTTTTAATGGTAAGTGTTTAATTGTCACCGCTTCCTCTGATGTGGTCTACTTAAGCATTAGAAATACTTCAATTTTGGAATCATGCCCTGAAATGAGCTTGGATATGGATGAATAGTTAGATAAAACTCATACATACAATGGGCTCACAAAGTTTGTTGCATTAATCCACATCCCTATTTATTATTTCTGCTTGGCGATTCGCACTAGGAGGCTATGATGCATTTTGCTGTTTTATAAGAGGATACATCGGGACCCTAGTTTCTTACATGTGAGACTATCTTTCAGTAATCAAAATCATTTTACTTATAGGCTTCATCTAATTAGATATGATATAATTAGAAAACAAAAAATTTTAACATTAGAATTGTTAGGGGCAAAAATGAGTTGGTCATAAGTATGAGGTAAGCTCGGACATCTGTGCTTTTCGTATGGTTAACCAGCGTCAGTCACGACTAAAGAGCCCCTCAATGGCCAAAAAACAGTAATCTACTGCTAAGGAAAGAGCCTACTCCACGAGCTTGGCCATCAGAAAATGAAGCATCCTCACTTCCATCAAATGCTGAGTCCTTCTACAGTCCCATCCATTTTCTATCTGCCTCTCAAAACATCTCTTGGTAAGGGCTCCTGAGGTAGCTACTACACTCAAAGAACCCCTGCACCATATGATAAAGATAAAAAGGATGATCATCCCAGATTTTGTCTTGTATTCTATTAAGGAAGGGAGCTCGGCCTCGATACTCAAACACGACACGCAGATGCAGGTCGGCAAGCCAACAATCTACTCATTAAGCCCAACCACGACACATAAGAGAATCCAATACGGTGGATTACTCCCCAGAATGGTTATGTGGACCACCTCGGCTGTTCGACCTCGGCCTCCTACTACAAGTTTCTCCCGATTTCGATCACTCCTATATTATTGAAGAATATCTGTCCAGGATTTCCGCCGAAGATCCCGAAAGCTAACTGCGATACGTTTAGGATACGATTCCCTCTATAATATGCACCTACTAAACATGGAGATCACTATTTACGCCACATCCCCTCTTCAACTATAAATAGGAGTACTCTCAATGGCAAAAGGTACATACAATTCTAAACCCAAAAACTCTATGTTTAATAAGACCTATCTTGCATATCTGACTTTCGCATTGGAAGGTCTCCTGTTGTAGCCAGAGTCTCCATCTCTGTCTTCTCTTGCAGGTATTAAGAGGTTCAAGGAGGACATCCAAATTTCTGCATCATACTAATATTAATCACTAGCTCTTTTTATCTTATTCTTCTTCTTTTTCCAGTTCTTTGAATGATGTCCATCAACTTTAGATAATCAACCCTTCAATAGTGAGGCCAATGATATAAATGGCCTGGATCAATCCAATGGCTAGAGACCCCAGTACCTACTGCAATACATCTTAAATCTAGAGTATGTGGTCCAGTAGGTTTTCGACACCTGAGTGGGCATGTTTTGTTGAAATGGCTCCATTGGAAAACACGAACCCTCGAAGTCCACTATTAGAACGGTTAGGATTGCCCGGGGCATCAGGCACATGGAAATTATTTTGAAATTGCGTACATGACATATATGTAACTTATATTGAACTGTCCAAATTAGGCATCCCAGTTTAGATGTAACATTTTATTTATTTATTTATTATTATTTTTTAAATCTCATGGCCGGATTGGTGGACGTTTACTGGACGGGTTAAAAATGAAAAATAATGGTTACATTTCAACAAATGAATCAGAAGCTAGGATTATTCAATCAACCTGATTTTTAGAACCGTGACTTTATGACAAACGTTTTCACATATTCAACGGTTTATTGAGTTAATTTATGCCACGTGTACAGTGCATGCGTATCATCATACTCGGTGGACCACACACTAGGGATTGAATTCCCACCATTAAGAATTTCTTGGGCCACAAAAGTTTTGGATCAAGCTGCTATTTATGTTTCCCTTAATCAAGGCCTGTGTGACCTAATCAACAGGTTGGATGTAAAATACAGATTACGGTGGGGCCTGCGAAGTCTTTAATGGTGAGCGTTCAACCACCACTGTTTTCCTCTGGTGTGGTCTATCTGAGAATTGGATCTGTTTCATTTTTGGGACCACCCCATAAATGGTCTGGAAAAACGGATAGACCGCGTGGATATACAACACATGCATCGAGGTGGGCCCCACGATCAGGGTCGCACCCCATGAAAAGTAGTATAAACAAAATACTGTGGCCGGAAGAAAAAATGCAGGTGATTATTGAAGTACGCGATGCTGTTGGGTTCACGCAAAGTGGGGCCACGTTCATTGATCCAGACCTCTCATATGAGTGGGCTGCTTGAATCATGCTCAAGATTCTCTCAACTACATACATCAGGTTTTCTCGGGAGAGGCTCCCTCTCTCTACATACATCAGGTTTTCTCAGGAGATGCTCATCTGCAGGTCTCTCTCTCTCTCTCTCTCTCTCTCTCTCTCTCTCTCTACATACATACATCAGGTTCTCTCTGGAGAGGAGACGAATGCAAGACATGGATTCTCTTCTTTCGAGTAAAAGAGTGTTTCAATTCAAAAGAAGAAGGAAAATAAGCCCTCTCATGGAGGGCTTCTACTTCCATCTCTGCCGGGAATTTCATCACCCTCCGAAACTGAGATCTGCCTCCCATCACAGGTGCTTCAATTGTTCTTTTCTTTTTCTTCTTCCAAGCTAAGCTTTGCTATTTTCACTTTCACACGCGTGTGGAGCCCTTGCCCAGCCACACGCAAACAAATGTTCCCATATGCAACACGTGTGCGAGATCTGAGCTTTCCATCTAGCCTAAAACTCAGGCCATTCTACTGCTCAGGTAGGTCACAACATACAAATGTTCTACTTGTTTCATATGCCGTGGCCCACGGATGTGTGAAATTGTCTGATTTTTGAGGAAGAAGATATAAGCAATCTTTCCAATCTTATTCCCATTTTACTCTGTTATACACCTTTGCTCCTGACGGGAGCAAGTCAAACCTGACTAGCCCGTGTGAGCTACGGGCCGTTCATCATATGGTTCTGACTTTTGGGTACTGTGGTCGAAAAAAAATAAAATAAAATAAAATCTAGTCCACTCATCAGCTAGGGTTTGACTCTTGGTCAATGTTTCCAGCTCTTTTTATCACTCGTATAGCTCAGCTGGTTAGAAATCCTAATTTTGACTCTAGGGCACCCGTCTAATGAACGACCTGAATCTCGCACATGTATACCCCGGAGGCCGATGTGCCAGCAATTAGAATTGCAATCTTGCACGAGCGAGGAGCGATTGCTTATTTCTATGGATGCGTACACATTTTCGTTCTTCTTCTTCTTCTTCTTCTTCTTCTTCTTTTTTTTCTTTTTTTTTTTTTTATTAAAAAAAAAAACCCCTCAAAAAATACATCCAGAAGTATTGCAAAAGAATATGTGAGGACTATAACCGTTGGATCTGGGGACATGTTCGGTGATCCAAACCGTTTAAAAGATGATCACCACTGTCGATGAAGGATAACCGGCAACAAAACTCTTCTATTAGTGTGTGTGTGTGTGTGTGTGTGTGTGTGTGTGTGTGTGTGTGAAATCAATTTTATTATTAATGTTTGGTCGTTGAATATGGGCCTTCTTCTTGACCATTGCATGGTGGGCCATTGATTCAAGTGGGTAGCTGCTACCATGAATAGCGAAAATTATGATTTTTTAACAAGCAATCCAAACCATTGATCTATCTACAGATAAAATTGTGGTTAATGGTCATTTTTTAAATCAAAGGTTAGGATTTTCAACCAATCTGATTTTGGGTTCATCATGTAGTCTGTTTCACCTGAGATGGCAACAGCCAAAGGAACTTTTGTTCACTGTTCTTAATTATCACGGAAGTCCTTCAAGACAATGAGCTTGATGGTTTGGTCAGTATGATCATTGGCATGGTCCATCTGATGATTGGTTCGGATCTACTTCAAGTGAGGGAATTGTTTAACCTGAGTTGGATCCATAAGGTGATCGTCCAATTAGTGCCTAATGTCATAACTTCATGAGAGTACCGCATCCAAATGTTGAAAAGGTGGGCTGACCACTCAGAATACCTGATACGAAAAAGCAGGTCTCTTGAGCTGCTCATAATCAAGTGGGTACTACCGTTGAAAGCAATGGACAAGCACCAATCTGATCCGAAGTAAGCGATGTAAGAACTCTATTTAGTGGGCCTTACTGATCAACGGTCTGGATTGTCATTCAGTTGGACCGGAGGATTGAGTAGACTAGTGGGCCCACTTCAGGTGATGCGCTGTGCAGTCTATCTGCGTAGCTTTGCATACTAGGGCTGAAATGCTATAGCTGTCTTACATAGACAGCAATTTGAGTTGAACTAGGATGCTACAATGTGGAGCGTGGGAGAGAGAGTTGTGATGGGTTTCAAACTCCTTCTCCACAGACTCTATATAAGAGAGTTGGGTCTCCGATCCTACACCACGACAGAATTCGCATCCCATCTTGTGAATTGTAGAAAGGGTGTGAAGGAGAGGAAAATCCTAAGCTCTACGGGAATTCTGGTATTCTGGTATTCTTATCCGGCTTCCATGGCGGCGTCTCATCTAGGTAAGCCATCCGAACCCTTGATCTTCATGACCTGTGCACAACCGATCTCTGAAATTTCCGCATCCAGATAAAAGGATTACAGTTGGTATTAGAGCCACTGTGCAGAGGCATAAATTGATCAGATTCAGATTCATACATTGAAGATTCATATTCTAAATCAGATACTCGAATTCCTAAATCAGGCAAATTGGGATTTCGAATTTTGTTTGAAATTAGGGATTTCATATTTGAATCCCCAAATCAGGAAATTAGGGATTTCAGATCTGAATCCCCAAATCAGGAAATTAGGGATTTCAGATCTGAATTCCCAAATTAGGAAATTAGGGGTTTCAGATTCGGAATCCCCAAATCCGTTAATTAGGGATTCTCGAATCCAAATCTAGCACAACAGATTAAGGATTTCGAACCCAAATCCAAATTAGGGATTTCAGTTCCAACAGCCCTAAATCCGGACATTCATCAGGGATTTTGAAAACCCCCAAATCCAGTTGCACAATTGGGGATTTCCATTCTCGAATCCATTGCTGGAGATCACTAAAAATCCCATTCATCATCAGGGACTTAAGAACCCCTTACCAGCCTCTTACCTTGGTCATTCATACTGGCGGCCATTGACGGACCTTGTAAGAGCGGACGAAGGTGATGGCTCACCACCTTTTTCTTCCTCTATGCGGAGCCATCATCAGCGTCTTGAGCCTTCACACTCATCAATGGCAGCCGCAGCCACGGTCGCAGTCGATGCTTCCGATGTCATCTTTGGTTTCTACGACTGCAAGATACACAACAAATCAAAGGACTTGATCTCCTTCGAGATACGTCGGGTGGATAAGGAGAGCATCTTCGCTCTCTCTCTCTCTCTCTCTCTCTCTCCTGCAGTGAGAGAGTTTTTCGGAGACAAGCTCGAGCCTAGGGCTTACTGCCCTGTTAAAGAGAAATAGACGGGTTCTCTCCTGTTTTAACTGACGGGTAAGTGGACTCGATTGAAATCCATTTGGGTCTGCCTTCTGGACCCGATAATGTGATTCCTGCCATGTTTTATTGGAGTGATGGGCCTGAATTATGTTATGGGCCCGTTCGGCACTCCTTGGCCCATTCTATATTGTCCTTCATAAACGCAGTGGCCTTCATCTGAAGGCCATACATGTGCACCTCAGTTGCACAATTTTTATTTTTCGATTAGGGCTTATTCAGGTATACATGGCCCTGGACTTTGGACCTGTATAGGATCTTGGGTCTGATCACCTTATGGTGTAAGTCTTTAACTAGGCCCAAACTTTTGAGGGCTAATCAATTTCAAATTAAATTTGTGGGCACACTCCAACAATCTTTGGGCCCAATCAAGGCAAGGTGATTGTACATATAGAGATCCTATTTTAAGTCCAAACTATTGAACACACACAATTCCACTAGATAAACGTTCAGATACAACCTTGTAATGTTCTTAAGACCAATGCTCTATCTGTGAATGTCAAGCGTCAGACTTGTAATGTTCATTTATCATGCAGTCTTGATTTGGTTTCATTATAGGCCCATTACCCATCTTTAAAGAATTAATATAGACTATTGGAACATAGAGAATTATACATATTCATCTGAGGTTAATTTATTTTCCAATAATCAATACCAATGACCTTGTGAGCCGTATCAAGACTAATTAAGACATAATCCATTGAGGCAGGATTATAATCGCAATCATGTCTTTATTTGTAGTTTTGGATTTGGTTGTGTTAGCCATTATAGTGACCTCAATCGATGAAAATATTACAAGTACAGACTTGTAACATTAGGATATGCAGATTACATACAGTTGCGTTCACGTTTTCATGCGTATGGTAACGAAAATATAGACGATTACCATTTGGCAGACACGTGAACGGGTGAAGTAAATGGTGTTGGTAATGTAAAGCTGAAAGACTCATTTCACCCACAGGTATTGAGTGTCTCAGTTTTACATGACTGACATCGCTTAGCTTCATGTTCAGGAGGATCATTAACATGTTATTATTACCACCAACAGGAGGAATGATGATGATGTAATAGATTCTCACCAAGATGTGATGGTTGGGCCCATTTTTCATCTTGGATAATTCAGTTGATGCCTCACTTGGCAACTGAATTGATTAACTTTGCCTGATATTTGTTTACATTCATGAAATTGTTTTATGAAATTACGAACTAATGTGAGTATGTATGTACCTCTTTTATTTTAGTCTCAATTCCAACTAATCAGAATCAAGTCCATGCCCTAAATGGATCTAATTATGCTCAATGGAAGAACATCATTGAAGTTTTATTGGGCTGTCTTCAATTAGATATGACCCTAATAACACCAGAACCACCAAAACCATTTGATAATGCCACTGAAGCTGAATATAATCGATGAGTTGCATGGTTTAGATCAAATGATACATGCCTGAAGGTCATAAAGTATTCGATTTCAGAATCTATTGTTTACTCCCCAAGTATAGGGTTGTGATGTAGTAATAAACTTGGTGAGACCGAGGTTGAATCCCAAGGGACTGAAACCTATACGTAATCTGAAACTAAATAGAAGTAGAACTAGACTAAGATGAAATCTAAATCGATTGTAATTTGAGGAATAATGGCGAATTACTAATTTAAAACCTAAGGAATTCAGAGGAAGGAAACTGGGGATTCTAAGGATCCACTTGTAGAGATCAGGGAGATCTACGATCGATTCATAAACTCAACTGGACTTCGAGTCCCATCTTCATCCAGTTGGAAGATATAACCTGAAAAATCAAATCTGAACGTCTTTTGATCTAGTTTTAGAGAAATAAGATTGAAGTAAATTAGAATGGATTTCATCACAAAACCATGCCCATGAAACAAAGCAAACAACAGAATTAAACCGATTTACTTCAATCTGAGAGATGTATGAATGGTAGGAAGGGTGCCATCATCTAACTATGCCCAGGAGACGATAGTAAACAACAGAGCTTCCTGACTTTATAATCACAAAGAAGAAAAGGAAATACTCAAGCCATCGCGGATCTATTGTAATTTCAGTCACAACAAACCATTAACAACTAAATGCATTCCTTAATAATCAAATCAGTTCATAACGTGAATCAAACCAGTAGAACACTACCCATCACACGACAAGCTTCACCTCTTAGCCCTAGCTAAGAGGTTAGCTAACCACAGACATGATCAACTAATTCTAAAAAGAAAAGAAAAGAAAAACAGAAAAATTAAAAAAAAAACTCTCTCTTGCATTCACGTCCACAATCGGGTCCCCTTCTCTCTCCCTTTCTTCTCCTTTTATAGCCAAGGCTGTGTCGATGGAGGTCAGTCGATGACGTGCGTAAGCTTACGCAGCAACGTGTGCAGTAGGGCCTGCTGACTGACGCTGGATGTTAGTGGGACCCATTTCTTGGAATTACTCACAAGATCCAATCCATTCATTGGATTGTACACGAAATTTCAGCAAGATATGGGTAGTTTTGGAATGTTATTGACACGGCCAAAGGTAGTAATCAAGCTGCAATCTGTGCAGGGCTGTACGTTTGTAACTGTTGAAACTAGCACGTGTGCGTGCATGAGTGCACAAGGTTAACATGGGTTTGATTAAATCAAGCCACTTTACATGATGGACGGCTCGGATTGAGCATTTGGACCATAATGGAGGCCCACTAAAGATCAAACGGTATTCTGTTTCATGCCAGAAGAAACGAAAATTTCCATTTTGAGTTAGTGGTGTCAGAGGGCCCCATGATCAAATTCTAATGGGAAATCCATGCCGTCCATTAAAATCTACTTGAAATTTCAGTACGAATTGACTGCTTTTGGATTGCTTTTGATGTAGTCCACCTGATTTTCTGCTTTACCATCCATTCTGCTTTTGAATGGTTGAAAAACCAATATTCATTGTCTTATTCAATTCTGTCACCTAGGCGTGACTGAGAGGGACCTTGTGAGTCTCATGGACGGTCCAGATCGGACCTTTGATGCACGGTGTTGGCCCACAAAGATCACAGCATAAGTCCCTGTTACGCACGCTGGAACGAAAACGGAGTTTCCGTTTTTAAGAAAGAGGCTCGTTACCGTACACGGCTAGTGCACTTGTGCACTATGCACACCTAACTCAGGTGGGTTCCACTATGATGGTTATGGGAAATCAGCTCCATCCATCCGTCTTGTCTCCTCATTTAATGCGTTGAATCCGAAGTTGAGGCATATCCAGATAACATGTGGGTCCCACTCAATGAATTGCGTGGCTGATCCATCCGTTGGCCCACTTCCAAAGATATCCTATGGATGAAATTTTACATTTATGGTTAATTTATGGTCCACAGGCCATGTATGAAGTTTCGTGTCAATCTGATAGAAGGAACCTTATGATCTTGCATTCTGGACCAATTTCAAGTCTCTTTAACATGAACGGCTTGATCTTCTCAGATCCCTAGCGTGTAAATCCATTGATTTTGGTCTCATGGAGTCCATCCCTTGCCTTGGTGAATTTTGAGCATTAATTTTATGCTTTTAGCACCCTGTTTCCATTCGAACTCCTAAACACACCTTGCAGCATAAACACAGTTAAATTGGGCCGTTAAACAGTACCATATTCATAAATCTAGGCAATAAATGGGGTCTGATATGCAATATTTGACCCTCAACACAACCCTCAACCAGCATTTTGCTAGTCCCGAGCAAAGTATGCGAAAAATAATTTCAAAAATACAAGACAATTCCTGTAAACATGAGTGATTAATGAAGAATAATCGAGATACCAGAATTTTAAGATTCATGAATGTTGGGCATTACTTTCTCCTGGAATCAAGCTCACAGTAAACTTTATAATTAAGTTCAAATATTAATCCATCAATTAGAACAATTCTAAACATTGAGTTACATGAGTGTATGGTGTAGTCTCGGCTTAACATTATTACAATTCACTTCTCTATTTCAGGATATGATTGGTAACCAACAAGAGAATTCATGACAACCAAAACCAAAACCTGCCTCATAGTTCATCTTTTCATTATTCCAACTTTTGATTTTTCCATTAAAAGTAACGTCAATGAAAGGTATCAAATCCGCACCTATAGGGAGCTAACCTATGGTAAAGACTGTACACCCAACCCTTTTTCACATATCAACCATGGGGAATCGAATCCTCACTTATAGGGAGCAAACCTATGGTGAAGACCGTTCGCCTAATCCATTCAATTTTCTTAGGTTGGTTCCTTTCATGTTTAGTGATTACCAAGTTAATCTTTCAATATCGACTGAAACCTCAATGTGTAATCGAGATGTGGCATGTGAAATCATGATTCAAACAATGTTTAAAACTTCTAATCATGGATTGATAATTTGAACTCAACCGTGGAATCTGTCAGATAGCTAAATCTAAGAGTTGTAAATCACCAACATTCTGTATCTTATACTTCCCAAATCACGACTATCTTTCAAAATCACTTTAATTTCACACGAAAGTCTAGAAAAAGTTGAAATTTTTTTACAAATTTCGCTCAAGACCAAGAAAACATTGATTACATAACCTAATCTCTCACCCCCAACCTAAAATCTACATTGTCCTCAATGTAAAAGAGATAAACATGCTATGCACATGGGACAACAAAAGTAAAAGATGAGTGATGGAAAGAAAGTACCTGGATGAAAGAATCAAGAGGCTTTTTCACAAATATCTTAGCATGAAAGCAAATCAGCACAAGAGAGAAACTAACAAAAACAAATATCCTAAAACAAAGTAAAAAAGCAAACTAACCTAATGGCATAAAACCGTCTATCCTAGAACAACATAAAACAAACTACCCTAGTCCTATGAAAACAGGGAAAAACTACTCGATCATACCGCAAGGTTCCTCTTCCGGCCAATATCTTGATAAGTTTCTCAGTAGGTTTCTCAACAAGATCATCCAAAAGCCCTTTTTGTAATAGGCTTGGATGCTCTGGAGCATGACGTTCTAGAGAAACTTATGTACCTCATAAAAAATTTATTGTCGATTCGCCTGAGATATCCAGAGTATATACGATTCACCTATGACAGAAGAAGTGTCGGTGTTATTATCCCATAGTAAATCAGAGACTACAAGTAAATAAAGTTCAGAAAACTTCACAAGAAGTGATGTAGTCTCAACACATTCCGAAGTATCAGACTTCGGTTCCATTGTCAGCTCCTCCTCCTTTAATGGTAAGCATTTAGGATCAGGGGAAGAAGAGGTTTCAGAATAAGGGTTCTCTCGATTAGTAACAACTATCGAGATATTCTCTTGCAAGGCATCTACTATTTCTTTAATTATAGGATCGTTTGAATTTGAAAAATGTGCCAAGCAATCGTCCAAAGAGTTGGGTAATTCATCTGAGAATGGCTCGTTTTCTACATCAAAGTTTGTGATAATCTGCCCAATGATTCCATCGTCTCTAAAAGTAAACGGAGGTACGCTCTCTTGATCCAGCCTTGCACAGACAGATAGAGGGTCAGTAGACGAAGTATTGATGTGTGGACTCTGTTCATTAATACTATTTAGAAGAGGTAGTGAGTGGCCTCAACTGGGTGGTTTCAAATTCCAGAGTCATATCGAGTAACTCATCCATCTCCCGAATCATATTATCATGTAATTCAGGTGAGTAGTCCAAACATGTCTCACAAGAGATAGAAGGGTTGGTTGTAATGAGCTCATCCACTTTTAAATCAAATATGTCAGGTGAGTGGAGTAGCTCATTATGACCGCTCACTTCGTGCACTTCTTGATCATTGACCTGGACCAAACTTGAGATTAATTCCAAGGGAACTGGGGCTGCACATTCATGATCGTCATTCCAATACTCATCATATTCTAGTTCAGTGCAGTGCACATTTAGGATGGGATCACTTTCCTCACATTCTATTCCCAGATTGGGTTGAGGTTCACATAAACTAACCTCTCCCTCATCATTAAAATCTAGTGTATCCTGTGAGTGAAGTATATCATCATTATTATATTTGAAAAACACCCATGTATCTCCACTATTCTTTTGAATAGTCATTGAGATCGACTCATTGGGGAATTGAACCGTATGCTCATTAATAGAATCCAACTCTTTATTCCAAATTTCAGATTTCTTCAAAAGCGAGTGAGGATCACTTTCCTTGCATTGTATTTCTGGATTAGATTGTAGTTGGGATGAGCGAGCTTCCTCTATCCGATCGAGGCACGAATTGAGTGCCTCCATTGCTTTTCTAATTTTTACAAAACACTCCATGTTATGCTGAAATGAATTCTCTTGGATTATTTCTGGTTGGTTCTCAAAGGTAGGGTATCCAAGAGAATAATCATTATAACTTGTTGTTGGTTCATCTTCCCAGTTTTGATGGTTCCACTGGTTATAGTCATACTGATCATACATGAGAGAATATGATGGTTGATAATAATCCTCATTCCCATAATTATGATTGTATACAGACCTATTAGCTGATGGAGCATAACGTTCTAGTCAGTTCTCAATGTCGGTTCTCGATGGAGAAAAATCTTGAGGTATACGTTGAATTCCAAAACCCTCAGGCATTCTGCAAAACTGCTTATCCATCTCAGCATAGACATGTACCCAATCTTCCATGGTGAGCCTTAATTCTGAATCTAATTCTAAAGGAAAAATCCTACAGCAATAAGAAATCTAGAAATAGGAAGAGAGATAATTAGAAATAAGTTACCAATTTAGAGGTCTATGTTAGAATCCTGCAAAAGAAAACAAAATAAGTTAGTTTCTAAAAATAGAAAATCTAAAATTAGAAATTTTGTAAAGAACAAAGAAGAATAGTTAGTTTCTAAAAAGGAAAGAAATTCCAGAATTAGAAAGTTACTAAAAATAGAAAGTTGGTTTCTAAAAAAAAAGGAAAAATTTTCTAAAACTAAAAAATAGAAAGTTACTTAAAAGAAGAATCTAAATCTAAAATTAGAAAATCGAAAATTTCTAAAAAAGAAAGCCTAGAATTAGAAAATTTCTAAAAAAAGAGAAAAAAAGAAGAAAAAAAACCCTAATTCTAAAAATAGAAATTAGAAAAAGTAGAGAATTTAGAAAGGGATTACCAAATTAGAAGTTTATGTCGAGATCCTACAAAACAGGGAAAATAGATTAGTTTCTAAAAACAGAAAAAATTCTAACTTAAAATTAGAAATCTTAATCTTAAACTAATCTTAAAACTATTTAATCTAGAAAAACGTAACCGTCAATCCTTGGCAACGGCGCCAAAAACTTGTTCACTCCCCAAGTATGGGGTTGTGATGTAGTAATAAACTCGGTGAGACTGAGGTCGAATCCTAAGGGACTGAAACCTGCACGTAATCTGAAACTAAATAGAAGTAGAACTAGACTATGATGAAATCTAAATCAATTGTAATTTGAGGAATAATGGCGAATTACTAATTTAAAACCTAAGGAATTCAGAGGAAGGAAACTAGGGATTCAGAGGATCCACTTGTAGAGATCAAGTGTCACGCCCCAAACTCGGAAACTGGGCTCATAAAATTCTCGATCGCCGAATCCGGCACCGACAGCCTCCGTAGAACCCCATTCTCGGCTCCCAATGCCCATTCGCCAGGTTCCGATCCTGGGATGTTGTGACGAGGATTTTTTTTTAACATCAGTTTGATTCGTAATAAGCATAACTAAAGGTATGACCCACAACAACAACCAAAAACTCCATCACATTTTCACTATGATCAAAAACTTTACAAGTACAATGAGCATAAAGGGAAATACAATGATGATGAACAAAAACTCCAAAATGATTTGATAAGTGCTCCTGCCTCAGCACTGCTGCGATCTAACGTCACCTGCATATAACAGTCGTGCATAAGCTTATAGAAAGCTTAGAGGGTAGTGAAAGTGTGTGCTCAAGGTGGTAATGCAGTTATACAGTATCAGAGTAATACGGAACATGTTGATGGAAGCCAAGAATACCATTAGCCGTACCAAGGCCATGCGGTGCAAAGGATGATGTCGACTATACCAAGGCCATGCAATGAGAAATGAAACTCAAGCATAAAAATCCTCATCTAAGTCCACATATCAATATAGCTCAAATCTGGAATATCACTGGGGTCTACTACACTCCAAGCCAGATTGCCGCCCCATCGCGCGTAATAAGGTGAGTGGAAAAGACCTCACTATCCGCCTGCCAATATCGGGCTCGGCTCGTCAATAGCAGACCCATTCCTCGAGCTGGTCAGACTCAGCCTAGCATTGCCCCCTACTCTCAGGCAGGTAAGGACGCACCCCCTTCCTACCGACCACGATACAGTGGAAAGCGCAATCGTCTGGTAATCGGCACTCGACGCTCATGCACCCACTCGGTCTAGACGTTGGAGCAACCTCTTGGTACCATAAGGGTTTAGGAACTTTCACCCAGGGATATCTATAGCACCCCATGTAGAACAAGATTTTCGGTATCCAATCCTGCCAACCACGATACGTCTGTGGAGGCTACGGTCCTGATGTCGCTAGGGCGTACAGTAACCATATCACACAATGCGAATGCATGAATCACACTATCCAGTCATACAACAATCCTGCACGTATTGTGCGTTCATGTTGGGAAACACCCCCTGTACAGGAGCCCCTAAACAATCTGTCTGAAGGCATATGCTATGATCAGTCATTTCTCATATCAAGCATACGTATGATGCATATGATCATGAATCATGGAACTAAACATGTTATATAGGATGGAAGATGTTCATAACGAAGATGGGCCTAGACGGCCTACACATTACACGTATGGACCCTAGGAAAAGTCATAATGTGGACATTTAACCAACATTATACTTGCAATGGGGACATCAAACCACCATTGTTCCCAAGGTATAGCCCGACATAAACATCATTACATAACCCATGTTGGGATCGTACATTGCAATGGACCTTAGGTACATCCCATTGGGCCTTAAATACATCAAATGGGCCATATCATATGGGCCTTACATTCATCAAGTGGGCCACATCATTGGGCCGCACCAATGGGCCTTATGTGCATTGCAATGGGCCATAACCTGTGGGCCTTAGAATGCATTAAATGGGCCTAATCTTATGGGCCTTATATGTATCAAATGGGCCTCGACCCATGGGCCACAAGTAAACTAAGATGGGTCTTAAATACATATTAAAGTGGGCCTCGACCACGGGCCACAACTAAACTGAGATGGGCCTCCCATCACCAATAAATTATATATAATATAATATAATATATATATATAGTACATACAATATTATATATAATATAATATTATATATATATAAATATATATACACACACGTACACACCCACACACGCACGCACAGGAACACACCCACTATGGGCTCAACACAAACATCACAGTGGGCTCCACCGTCCGCCTGGACGGTGGCAGTAAAACACATAAATCACTGTGGGCTCCATGTGGGGCCCACCATAATGTTTATACCCCATCCAACCTGTTGATAAGGTCAAGTAAACCTAGATGAAGGGTGAAAACAAATTTCACCCTGATCCAAAACTTTTGTGGACCCAAAAAAGGGTTTCAAGGGTAGAGTTTAATTCACACTGTTTTCTATTATGTGGGCCACCTGATCAAGGTGGGGCCCACGGTTACAGCCGTGGGTGGCTGTACGTCCGCCCAGCCCGCCCGGGCGCTGGTGCGCAGGCAGC
The DNA here is from genome assembly GCF_029962835.1 of Magnolia sinica. Taxonomy (NCBI): domain Eukaryota; kingdom Viridiplantae; phylum Streptophyta; class Magnoliopsida; order Magnoliales; family Magnoliaceae; genus Magnolia; species Magnolia sinica. Next base: position 101,386 of record NW_026682786.1, read on the forward strand.
GCCTGCTGCTCTCTTACACAGCAGCTGCCGCTGCTGTGATGAATTTTTATTTTTTATTTATTTTTTGTTTTTTCTTGGTTTTCACAGGTGGGGTCCACATCTAGACAATCCACTCCGTCCAACGGCCCTCCATAGCTCCAGTCAAGTAAAACAAGCCCAATATTGGGCATATTTCGATGTATAAAAGTGTTAGGGAAGGTTTCAATGGTGAAAACCACCATTTGCTACGGTATGGCCCGCCAAGACCTCGAGTTGCCACCATATTTCGGTTCAACGCCTAACATGAGGTTGGGAACGGAATGGACGGCATGGATTGAAGACATACATCAAGGTGGGGCCTACATGATCAGTGGGCCACCCCAAAGCTTGGGAACAAGCTGATATTTGCGTTTTTACTTTTGTCCAGCGCCCATAGACGCTGGACGGTTTGGTCTGGCACAAGCATTGAGGTGGGCCCTGCTTAGGTGGGCCACCAAATGGGGTATGGTGTGGGTACAATACACAAAAAGTGGGCCCCACTTGTAGATGGTTTGGATAGAATACATACCTCGTGGTGGGGTCCATTCAAGTGGGCCACACAACCTCATTATCATCACATATAAAAAAGAAATAGAGAGGGAGAGAGAGGGATAGAGAGTGGGACCCGCGTGATGGAGGGACCCCGGCACTATGGGCCCTCCCTTGCACTAAATCATACATCAAGTGGGTCCCATTACACATAGGCCCATTAAATCAAAATCCAATGGTGGAGATCCCTTCTCCACTAAATTAGACGGTCTAGATGACCCTAAATATGTAAGAAAATAAACATCATGATTGGGTCCATGGAGAATGGCCCCATCATGGAATGATCATGATGATCCAAGTGGGCCATCGACCACATCTCAGGGTTCAAAGTGAGATCCAAACTATTGATCGGTTGGCCTCACTTGGCCCATCTTTAAAAAAATTAAAACTACCCTATCAAAGCACCCACCGCTTGATCTTCTTGCTTCCTTAGCTTCCTTAGCTCCTTGTACTTCTCTTTGATGGAGAAAGATGAAAAATGGATGGCAAGGATGGGAGATCTAGGGATGGAAAGGTAGGCCTCACACATGCATTTTTCTCACCATGGGAGGGCTTGGACGTGAGGAGCTCTTGGGTTGCTTGGATTGAATTTGAAAATGAAGGAGAGAGAGAGAGTTGTAAAGAGAAAGGGATGGGTGATAGATGTGTGATGTGGTGAGTGATGAGTGTAAGAGCTCCTTTTTTGACTTTTGTGACAAAAGTTGTAAGAAAAGCATGGGTTGTAAGAAACTTTTTGACTTTTGGGGTTTGCTTGGGAAAGGGTGAAAGGTGATGTGTACTGGACATGATGGGATTGATGGGATTGATGTGATATCTTGTAGAGATTCTCTCGAAATTCGCACGCACGGCGTTTTCCTCGCATCGAATGCTGGCCCACATCTCCTAACCACGGTATCGCCTCGGTGCGGGAGTCGCGGCATCGGAACTGCGGCGACGGTGCGGTCGCTAAGGTACAAGTCATGGGTTGAGTCAACTCAGGTTGACGGCATGAGAATCAGGTTCGCGCACAAATACCAGTTAAGGGTTGAAGGTTGTCGAAATTCGACCGGGAAGATCGCGAAAGCCTAAGGAACGGTACGGTCTAGGATACGGGGCTTACATCAGGGAGAACTATGGTCAATTCATGAACTCAACTGGACTTCGAGTCCCATCTTCATCCAGTTGGAAGATATAACCTGAAAATCAAATCTGAACATCTTTTGATCTAGTTTTAGAGAAATAAGATTGAAGTAAATTAGAATGGATTTCATCACAAAACCATGCCTATGAGACAGCAAATGACAGAATTAAACCGATCTACTTCAATCTGAGAGATGTATGAACGGTAGGAAGGGTGCCGTCATTTAACCATGCTCAGGAGATGATAGTAAACAACAGAACTTCCTGACTTCATAATCACAATGAAGAAAAGGAAATACTCAAGCCATCGCAGATCTATTGTAATTTCAGTCACAACAAACCATTAACAACTAAAGGCATTCCTTAATAATCAAAACAGAATCAAATCAGTTCATAACATGAATCAAACCAGTAGAACACTACCCATCACACGACAAGCTTCACCTCTTAGCCCTAGCTAAGAGGTTAGCTAACCACAGACATGATCAACTAATTCAAAAAAGAAAAGAAAAGAAAATTTAAAAAATTTTTAAAAAAAAAACTCTCTTGCATTCACGTCCACAATCAAGTCCCCTTCTCTCTCCCTTTCTTCTCCTTTTATAACCAAGGCTGTGTCGATGGAGGTCAGTTGGTGACGTGCGTAAGCTTACGCAGCAACGTGCGCAGCATGGCCTACTGACTAACGCTGGACGTTGGTGGGACCCATTTCTTGGAATTACTCATAAGATCCAATCCATTCATTGGATTGTACACGAAATTTCAGCAAGATATGGGTGGTTTTGGAATGTTATTGACGCGGCCAAAGGTAGTAATCAAGCTGCAATCTGTGCAGGGCTGTACGTTTGTAACTGTTGAAACTAGCACGTGTGCGTGCATGAGTGCACAAGGTCAACATGAGTTTGATTAAATCAAGCCACTCTACATGATGGACGGCTCGGATTGAGCATTTGGACCATAATGGAGGCCCACTAAAGATCAAAAGGTGCTCTGTTTCACGCCAGAAGAAACGAAAATTTCTATTTTAAGTCAGTGGTGTCAGAGGGCCCCATGATCAAATTCTAATGGGAAATCCATGCCATCCATTAGAATCTACTCGAAATTTTAGTAGGAATTGACTACTTTTGGATTGCTTTTGATGCGGTCCACCTGATTTTCTGCTCTACCGTCCATTCCGCTTTTGAACGATTGAAAAACCAATATTCATTGTCTTATTCAATTCTGTTACCTAGGCGTGGCTGAGAGGGACCTTGTGAGTCTCATGGACGGTCCAGATCGGACCTTTGATGCACAGTGTTGGCCCACAAAGATCACAGCGTAAGTCCCTGTTACGCACGCTGGAACGAAAACGGAGTTTCCGTTTTTAAGAAGGAAGCTCGTTGCTGTACACGGCTAGTGCACTTGTGCACTATGCACACCCAACTCAGGTGGATTCTACTATGATGGTTATGGGAAATCAGCTCCATCCATCCGTCTTGTCTCCTCATTTAATGCGTTGAATTCGAAGTTGAGGCTATCCAGATAGCATGTGGGCCCCACTTAATGAATTGCTGGGCTGATCCATCCGGTGACCGACTTCCAGAGATATCCCATGGCTGAAATTTTACATGTACCGTTAATTTATGGTCCCCAGGCCATATATGAAGTTTCGTGTCAATCTGATGGCAGAAACCCTGTGATCTTGCATTCTGGACCAATTTCAGGTCTCTTTAACATGAACGGCTTGATCTTCTTGGATCCCTGGCGTGTAAATCCGTTGATTTTGGTCCCATGGAGTCCATCCCTTGCCTTGGTGAATTTTGAGCATTAATTCCATACTTTTAGCACCCTGTTTCCGTTCAAGCTCCTAAACACACCTTGCAGCATAGACACAGTTAAATTAGGCCGTTAAACAGTACCATATTCGTAAATCTAGGCAATAAATGGGGTCTGATATGCAATATTTGACCCTCAACATCTATGAAGAATGCCATGCTTGAAACAGATAAGGCTAAAGTTTTCCTGACTGAAATGGAAAAACGATTCAAGAAATCTGATAAATCTGAAGTGGGCATTCTTTTGAATAAATTGACTCGCTCATCCTATGATGGAAAAGGCAATATCCGTGAATACATTGTAGAGCAGATTGAAGTTGTATCTAAGATCCTGTAACACCCCAATCCCAACGGTAAGAAATTATCTGCTTTGGCTGGCACAATGTCCACCTCACGGCTTTGTTCTCGCAGGTGGAAGCGGTTAGCGAACCACCTGCAAAACGCGTCTTACCCTTGAAGGCCGAAGCCTCACATATAGCCCAGATCTTTAGGCATTCCCTTTCCGATGTGGGACAGGCAACCCACTTCCTTGATAGCTGACAGTCTATTTTCGAAGGCTCATCGTATCCCTTCCTAGTCCTGGTAGATTCTGGTCTTCTGCTCGGTCAAAGCAGTGAGTCCGTTGGTAGTCGCCCAGGATTGAGAATTGGGTAAAGCCGCGAATGCTTCACAGTTGTATATTTTAGTAACTCCGTAGTCCGATTACTCTAAAAACTTAGGGAATGCCCATCACTGAGAGGTTCAAATTTTCTATCTATAAGGTTGTCCTTTAGGTCTTGGTCTAAGAGAGTCCTTGTCTTAATTTATGTCCGTGGTAAGAGTTAATAAATATCTTATAGATCATCCAAAAGAAAAAAAAAAGTTTCTAATAGTATAGAATTAGCTAAGGCTTCTATTAAATTTGTATTTAGCGAGCGGATTTGTGGATAGATTGACCTTGAATATTGCAATTCAACTCATACCCATTGTTAGGCCCTTTCTTTAATGTGAATTGGTTAACTACTTGAACCATAATTGCTTTCCTTCTAGTAACTTCATTATTGACATTCTAAGAAAGGTTCAGCTCCTATTTAGTGACCCTTTAGTGACCTAACCTTTTGTCTAACCTGGATCATTTTCCTTCGATCCTGGGCCAGTGGGCTATTAGCCCACCAAGCTTTCGTTGCGCTTATGAGTGGGTAGATGAGTATACCTACCTAACTCGACCAAATTTATAACTTTTCTACCCCCCTTAGAAATTAGTTTCTCAACGCTCAAGAATCTATGTCTCGATCTGTATGTCGGAACGAGGTGTAATTTAGGACCTATCCTTGACATGAAATAGGAAACGACCTCTCAATACATTAATCTTCCTTTCATCGATAATGTGTACTATGGCATTGGTACCTTGAATGTGAGCAGTGTCTCCAAAGGCTAAGAGTGTTGCAGCTGCTTTCTCAGATGCTCCAGCCCCCAGTGCATGTACACGTGCTTATTGAAGATGGTTTGGTTGCGCTGCCATAGGTCGTTGAGGTGGCCTATTCTGAGGTACAGGCGGTCGGTAATATGGCTGTGCTGGTGGTGCAGATCGTAGGGGTGGAGTTGTTATACCACATGGTGGCTGACGGTCGATCTTCTGAGGTGGTGTGACATCATTGTCTTTCATCTTGGTGAAACAGAAGGGGTCAGTGTGTCCGCCCTTATCTCAATATGTACACCAATGTTTTGCTCACCTTTGTTGGGTCGGTAGAGCCGCGAGCCTAGGAGGTGAGTCTGCATGTGGCCTCTTACCTAGGACTGGCTGGTGTTGTGATTCAGGTTGAGGCCTCGGGCCCATTGGTATACGTGTCTAAGAAACTCGGTCTCCATCTTGTTCGGCTCGTAGAGACACGTTATTAGCTCGGCGTAATTGGAAATGCTAGAGCAAAACGTCTTAGTGTGGATATCGGGCCGCAACCCATCTGAAAAATGCTGCATTTTCATCGGTTCATCTGTTAGTATCAAAGGAGCGTATCTGGCTAGCTCCGTGAATTTGTTCTCATATTCTAACACGGTCATCCCTCCCTGTCAGAGGTAAATGAACTCACTCTCCTTTTCATCATGGTAAGTGAGGGGGAAGTACTTCCCATGAAAGCGTGTCTTAAATGCATACCAGGTCCACACGTGTCCTGAGGGAGCTGTTCGTAGGATGCTGTCCCACCATAAACCAGCCTCTTTCTCGAACATATAGGTGGCCAGCTCAACTTGTTCCTCCTCAGTGCAGTGTAGCGGCTTCAACATCTTAGAAATGCGATCTAGCCAGCAATCAGCCTCCTCGGGTTTGTGAGTACCCGCAAAAGTGGGAGGACGAAAACACTGAAAGCGCTCAAAAAGTTCACTGGTATTCATGTTCTTAGCAGGGTGCGTAGGTGGTGCAGGCTTAACCACACTCACATTCTGGTTAAGGGCCCCTGCTATGGTGGCGAAAAACTGTTGCTGCTACTGCATCAAGAGCATTATCTGCTCCAACCTATCAGGAGGAGGAGCCGACTGAGGCACGTATGGTGTCGAGGTAGATGCGCGGTTTTGCTCTGGAACCAGTGGTACAACGGGTGGTGTCACAGGTGTCAGCTCATTAGTGGGGCCAGTGACCGGCTGAGAGTCCGGCATAGTGTCAACGTGAGTCGGGCCTGAACTGGGGTTCATATGGCTATCGCTGAGGGGAGATGCCCCATCAACCGAGTCGCCAAGTGGGAGACGTGCCGTACTCCGCGTGGCTTTAGATGGCATTCCTTATATACAATATAGGGAGCAACCCGTGTCAGAGTTAGAATAAGTACCAATACACATCCACACATCACTCACATTCCAAACGATACACATACATCTCATAGCAACAGAGAATCTCTATGCATTCATCTAAGCAAAATTGTCACAATACATGAGAGATACAGTCTTACATGAATCATGACTGAGAATGCATGTAACTACTCTAAAAAGCCCTTAAACACCAGAACATACTATCCAACATTCAAGCCCACACAGGCTAACCCAAAAGAATGCTATTACAAAAACACGTTAGGGATGACTACACATGTCTAATCATCCGAGTTTGGTGGAGGAGGTGCACCCTTATCCTGTATGCAGCACAGGATAGCCTTCACGATGTGAGACAACTTCTTGAATTTGTGTTTCACGAAGGCCCGGACTTTCTTCAAGCTTGGCCCGGGTCTCTCTAACCTCCTGTCACAGGGTAACTTGACCCTCCTCGATCTAAGCCAAACGGGCTTTTAAAGTAGCCCAATTACTGTCGCGCTCATGTGTAGCAGGAGGAGAGCCCTCATCAGTGTCTTGGGCCTCCTCTTTCTCCTCTTTTTGCTCTTCCTTTTCCTCGCTTTCTTTCTCTATTTCATTTCCACCTTCTTCATCATTCTCTTCTTCTTCAGTCTCCGTCTCGTTCTCACTCTCATCGAGTCGGGCTTGACGTTGTCGTGACCCAATATTCATGTTGTTGAGAGTGGTGTCATTGATGAAATGGATTGGCGTAGGAATTTTTACACCCAGTCTGTAGCCGAATTCACGCGTAAGCTTGCATATAAGTCGGCCAAATGGGAGTGAAATGGTTGTCCTAAGAGAGCATGCGGTATAAACTATCTGTAATAGTACATACGTAGGAAGGCACAGTTTGTCTCCCTGCCCAGCTTGGTACAAAAAGTCTACCATCAGACACGTGCACTCACTGTGATTACTCCATCGGGGATACACATTGTATGTGAAGATATGGTGGAGCAGGCGGAAGTCATGAGTCATCTCGGACGTGAGGAGGCAATTGCTTCGATTCCAGTGGACCAGTCGGCCACAAAGGAATCGTGTGCGGCGATCTCTTTCACGCACGCTCCTGAGGTTCTTATCGCTAGCATGCACCTCTCCACGCGGGATCCCCATGACTTGGGCTATCAAGTCTACGTCGACAACAGCTTCCAGCCTTCCCACAGGGATAGCCAAAGAACTGTAGAGGCTCCAGCAGTGGATCGCGTATGTGGGCGTAGAAGGCTCAGACAGTGCTCTCATTTGCACATGTCTTGCCCTCAAATATGGGACCCCATCCAACGTCCAATAGGTAGTTCATCACCAGATAAAGCCCAACCAGTCACTCTTTCAATTATCTTTCAATCATCTTAGCATAATCAATCTTTTACGTTCCCTAGTATAACTAGTAGCCTAGTCTTAAGTTAGGAGTAGCGGTAATCCAATAGTCGTAATCCAAAGTCTATGCTCATACGCTAGATGATTTCGTACCATTTCTAATATAAAGAATTGTTTTATCGCTTATGGTCAAAAGTTGTCTGATTGGAATTGAGTTGCCCAAACTTAAATTTAACTGTGCTCGAGCACTTCACAAATGCCCATACCAGTTAGAGAGGTCCTAGGGTTCATGTTATTAATTTATTGAGTTTCCTATACTGTCAAATTTTTATATAATCCTCATCCCCAAGTTCCTAGTTATCTCATTACTTCGCTTTGAAATTCTTGGTTTGGGTCCGTTTTTGTGGTCTTACGCGCCCGTATTCGCGCCATTCGGATCCGTTTCAGGTTTGAAATTCGTCAACTAACGACTCAAACCCGTCGACTGACGGCCTAGAGGCGACTTAGGTCAATTCACATGATCGAAGATACGTTATAGCCTAAGTTACAGTATTTGGTCTCGCCTGTCGATGAAACCTTGGGATCCTAATGTCGTCTCTAATTCCATCGCCCCCTTCTTAAATCAGAGTGCATCAGTGTGGGTTGTGTTACCATAACCCAGGTCCAGTTTAATCCAAATCATTCTCTAATACCAACTTGTAACACCCTAAAAATTGGAGGTCGAGTATAGACTCAACTCCCGAGTCCAACGCATCACTTATGCAACATAGATAATGATGATTAAATGTTATCCGTATTAATGCCTTAAACATAAATGAGATTATATTAAAACAGCATATCATATTCCAGAGGAAATTAAAGTATGCTAGCGGAAGACTGTGATGTGTATATAAACTATACAAAAGTAATAACAAGCCCTCAGAGTATGAATGTCACTAGGTTAAATAATTACAAGTTTAATTCAAAATATACAAAATTAGAATATGTAATGTTCTCTATCCAAAACCCTGTAGCCCCGTCAGCGCAACTCCAGGTTTACATAGACCCACCAGAGAGTTGCATATAGGAGAACTCCTCATCGTCATCGTAAAAGTCAAGCTCCACTTCATAAGCATCACCACCATCTGCAACTAAAACAGAGTCTGGTTGGTGTTTTAAAACACCGTTCCAGAACGTGGGAGTGAGTGATCAACTCAGTGGAGTTTTGAGGCAAAGGTTAACATGTTATCAATTCAGTTAAGCAGTAATGATAAAGCAATACAACAAACATTCCTAAGTCCTCTAGTTAATGCAAGGATGATATGAGTTAATGATGCATGCCCTCGCCTGCACTCCCTCTGCGACATCATCTCACGATTGCGGCATGCATCCCTTCCTCTGTGCTCAACTCCAACGCCAAAGGCACATGCAAATGCGGTGCATGTACGTGATTAGCAAAGTTCTTAATTAGACTTATTTATACATCAGGTTTGGGAAGCTAAGTTATCTCCCTTTATATCATTTATCCAAACGATGATTTAGATAGGGTCGTCAATCCTAGTTAATCACATATGATAGGCAAGTTCAAGTCAATACCGCCAACGCCCTACCAACTGGCAGTCTATTTTCGAAGGCTCGTTACCAACCTAATTGGGGACCACAGCCAGGTTACGCTGGGATGGGCCCATTTTATACTCGAGGTCACTCCAACAACGCCCTACCAACTGATAATATATTTTCGAAGGCTTGTCACCAACCCGACTGGGGACCACAGCCAGGCTGCGCTAGTGTAGGCCGACAGCTCGAATACAGTATCCCATACCACCGTATTTAGCTTGCGAGTTTTGGGTTACTCACTGGTCACTACAGGGAGGCTTGTCGCCCCAGTGTAGGCCGACAACTCGACCATGGTGTCCCATACCACCATGAGTCTTAGCGGATCTTGATACCAAGGTTAAACAAGTCTTTACATTGGTAAGGGATACCTTAGGTTCAAGCAGTAGTGTCCATACATGGTAAACACACAGTAGGCCAATCGAGTTACCTGACAAGTTCGATTGGTACGAGCGTACGCTGAATTAATCGATATAGTACCACTGTAGACAACCATCGTACAACTCGGATTCATCGAACGTGTCTTATGTGGCGAGACTAGCTCGACTACTCAAACAAGAATTGTTACCGATTGCCTGGACTACGTCGTAGTCCTAATCACAGTCAAATGCAAGAAGTAAGCATATATGATAGTCATATGGCATTTAACAACCAATTCCAATGTAAATATCATTTCAGCATATTATTCAACACCTATAACATGATATTCTACATGTACATTTGCTATATAAAACATGCACTTGAAATTAAAGCTACTTGAAGAAAAGTATACATATAGCTAAGGTAGTTGAGAATCCTATCTCAACAACTCTCGTAAATACAAAACATCAACCAATTACTCATACATGCATTTTGTCAAACACTTAGACTACATATTACACATACGTGTAATATATTAGTTTCAACAGACATTAGGACAAATCTTTCACAAAGGAGTTGCCACTCATACAACGATCATATATTCTCAATTTACAAGCATGGCAAGCACAAATCATATTTCTATAGTCGTTCAGACATTTCAACAAACACATAGAACGTATTATACTCAACATAGTTTATATCTATATGTAATATAGGGAAAACATCGTATCTAAGCACATGTGATAGCAATCAAGTCAGTCATAAACCATTACTGACATTAAAAGCCTTGAAAACCATAACCTAAACGTTCATAGTCCGCACCTTTCACCGGTAAATAAGCATCGAACTCGGTTAGTACACTAAGTCTTCGCCTACAGCACAACGGCTACCTGAATCACGAAATAGGTTAGCTATTTTGCCGATTCTACTATTTGGATTCCTAAATCAGATTAGGGTTAGGATTTTTTTATCCAAAAACAAAGTTGAAACAACAGTGTAGCAACATGGGAGAAGGGATTCAGCCCGTGGAGTGGCAGGAACGAATCCCGGCAACGATCTCTCACTCACTCTCTCTTCTCCTCCCTCTTTCCTTCTCTTTTCTCTCTTCTCTCTCCTAGGGTTAGAGAAATTCGTATGAAGGAGAGAGGGGTGGGTTTAAGGTCCTTATATAGGCCCAAAATTGATGAGAATGGCCCCATGGCCATGGTATACTTGGGTTATAGCCAAAAGCCATCTGTTTTGGTTCAACGGGGCACATCTGGAGGCCCCTTTTCTGCATGTGGTCGGACTTAAGTTCCCTGATATTAGATATAGGTCGAGTTAATTTTGTGGTCCGATCAGACTTACAGATCAACCGTGGCGGACCAGTTTTAGTTCAACGGTCACCGGTACTCGATCAGGGCCACAAGTGCACTGACATGTATTGAAAGTTTTTCCTAATCCGAGGGTATAATTGGGTCAGATTCTGATGGTCTGAATCCTTAGATTTGGCCTACAAGTGAAACAACTCAATTCACTTAAGTTTTAGTTCATTTCCTAAAGATATTCGCGTTTATCACACACTTCGCTCCGGGCTCAAGTTGTGCGTTTCTGGATACTACCTGGACTTGATTTCGAGATAGTAGTCAAGTCTAGTAAGGCGGTCATAACCGTATAGTTTCGCGGTAATCGGACTTTCGACGTGCGGTCCAGGTCTGATATGGAGTTTCAAAGTGCTCCTGGGTGCAACTGGATTTAGAGATTGATTCTAGGTTTCTAGGTAACATAGCGTTAGCGGTTCTACTCATTTTAGGTCTTGCAGTTCGTATTTAAAGTGGTTCAAGCTAATTCTACTGATTATTCAATTTAATACTTAACTAAATTATGCTCTAATTATGACAGAATAAGGTCCTAGGGCAGTTCTACGCCCCTTTCTGGTACTTTTAATTATTATATTATTTTAATTATTTTTCTAGTAGTTTATAATAAATTCTACTTTATCTCTACTAAATTTCATTAGGTTTCATATTGTAGAAAAATTTTAAAAATTCTACAAGCAGCAGTTGTCCAAACTAATAATTTTTGAACAGTTGTCACAACAACCTATATTTAACTATATTAAAATTTTTATTATATTTTTTACTTATTTTTATATGAAACTAGACTTATCAAGCTTCAATCTGACTTTTGAATTACTTAAATCGGAATTATAACGATGGAGATATGATTTTTCGACATTCGACGAAAAAACTGCAGAAAACGGGCCGCCCAACCTGTTGGGCTCCGCCGTTTAGCGAACTCATTTTAGAAAAATCGACCAAAAATGAGGTGGATTCAAAACTAAAGTGGGCCATACAAGATGAAAATTTGGAAAAAGAAATACCTACCGTTGGAACCTTTCTGGGCTCCACCTTGATTTTATATGCCATCCAAACCGTTTATAAGGCCATTAACACATAGATGGAGTGAAAATACAAAAAATTTAACATGAAACCAAGCTTTTATGGTCATAAGAATGTTTAAACGGTTCTCATTGAATCCCTACTGTTTCCTCTTGTGTGGCCCACTTGAGTCTTGGATCCACCCCATTTTTTGTTAATTTTCCTAAAATTATCTTGCAAAACGGATAAACGGAGTATATTTCCCAAAAACATGATGCTGCCCCACGCAGCATCCTTGTGCAGGAACTTCCTGCTAAAGGCTTTTGCAGGAAATCCGCATCGGTTAGATGTGGTACACACATGACACGTGGGCAATTAAGCACTGGTTGGATGATCACCCCATCGTCCAACTGTCTGCGTGAGACCCATATTTACATTTTTTTTTTTAAAAAAAAATAAAAGGCTATCAAACGCCATAAGAGTGCAAAGTTCATGAGTATGAACCTTCCATACTCCGCCAGGGTATCAGAAAATGGGGAACGGATTGGCTACTCCCCCTATACCAGCCAATGGCTGGTGGTCGGCGCTCTGTGGGCCCGACCATGATGTACGTGTTTCATCCATGCCATCCATCTATTTTTAAAGATCATATTACGGCATAACAATGAAAATGAGGTATATCCCAATCTGAAATGGACCACATTACAGGAAATAGTGTGCATTAACCATTAAAAACATTTTAGGGGCCATAAAAGTTTTGGACCGAGATGATTTTTGTTTTTCCCCTTCATCTAGGCCTGTATGACCTAATAAACAGATTGGATGTCAAATAAACAGTACAGTGGGCCTTAGGAGGATTTTAATGATGGATATCCAATCACTATTTTTTTTCATGCGGTGTGGTCCACCTGAGATTTATATACCTCTCATTTTTGGAATTGATCACTAAAATGATCTTTAAAAATTGATGAACGTAATGGATGAAATACATACATGATGGTGTGGCCCACAGAGGACCGACGTGGCTGGTGTCCGGGGGAGTAGCCAATCCGTTTCCTAGAAAATCATCGGTCCCTGTTATTATATTACTCCTAGCCATGTTCTCCCTAATTACCCTGCAACCGGCTACACGTGGGTAATATGGGCCGTACATGAGACAGGCTCAAGATAAACGGGTGGCATGACGTGAAAATTCTATCGTCCATCCCCATCCACGGTGATGCCCATCATATAAACAGTTTAGATCATCGTAAAACGACCCAAATCCAACGGCTACCGTCCCAACATAACAAAAACAAAGCAATTAGTAAGCATGTTTTTGAAATTTCCCGCGTAACGTCCAATAATGGATATACGTCGTATGATTCTATTTCCATTATTTCTTTTTCTTTTGGTTGAAATTACCCTTTCCCTTGTACACTGGGTATGGGTTTTTTCATCCCCTCTCTCTATTTAAATTCCACGACTTCGATCTCCAGCATTCAGCTAAGTTATTTGAGAGAGAGTTCCTAAACTATGGCTAAAATTAACCCCCAAAACTTTCCTGTAGGCATTCGTTTCACGCCTTCCGATCAGGAACTGCTGGTTTATCTCAAGAACAAGAATCATGGGCTTCCACAGCCAATTGATTTGATCCATGAATATAATATCTATACATGTCGCCCAGATCAACTTCCACGTAAGTAAGAACTGGTGCGGTTCTAGGGTTGGTTTTAGCATTTTCACTCATTCTTTTTATTCTTCTTTCGGGATCTTTTATTTCTGTTCCTCTATCTGCACCTTTGCTTTCTCTATCTTGTTTCTTTAGGGTGAGTTAGGATGCTCTATCAAATTAAATTGCAATATTTATTCTTTTGATAAAGCCGTCGTGACCAAATTGTAATTTCATTAGCATTCACATTGAGCTGTCTAGGCTCCAAATTGCAACTAGATTACTTTCAAGTTATACTTGAAAGTTTTGTAACTGCAAATTGAGGGCTACTTCATTCGATTCACTTGTGCATTGATCCATAGCTACAGAAAGTCGAGTGTGTGTGTGTGTGTGTGTGTGTGTGTGTGTGTGTGTTTGTATATTCTGAGAAAGGTGGGAGTACACCACCTGTGATTTTGTTAATAAAAGTAAAATTTTCACCTGACGAGGGTAGCATATAATATATATATATATATATATATATATATATATATATATATATATATATATATATATATATATATATTCTGAGAAAGATGGGAGTACACCACCTGTGGTAGCAAAAGCTTAGCCCAACCCCTAATTATAACAGCTTTATACAAGAGAAGGAGCCTCTTCAAAAAAAAATAATAATAATAATAATAACAGAGGCTCCCCAGTTGACACAAAGAAAAGCAAATCCATGAGCGTAAACATTCACACAGAGATTAGGAGAAGGGGATGGAAGATTGTCTCAGGAGCAATGCTGCCAACAGCATTGGTCTCTAGAATCTCTGTGGAACAATTCAAGAAAATGGATAATTAGTTTCCTGTATGTAAAACTAATATGGAATTGGTTTGGTTCATATCATTCTTCTTTGTAGTAATTCAGTATATTTATCTTTGTTTATACTTTAGTTTGGTCTTATAATTTAGGTTTGTCATTCTTCTATTTTGTTTTCTTTATCTTGTTTACTTCTTTCCATTATGATCATGTGTGATCCAGTTGATCATGGTTGATGATAAGATGATCACGATTAGCTAGTGAAATTCTTCTTATTTTCCCTTATGGGTATAGAGGACTAATTGTTTCCATTAGCAAGTGCTTTCTCGATTCAAAAAGAAGTCTCTTTATAAACTAGCTCCTTGTCGCAACAATTTTTCATTGAAGCTTCTTTTGTTTTCTTTCTTATTAGTGTATCAAATCAAAATTTAATTATTAGTACGTAAGAACTTATTTATTCCAAGAACAAGTTCTATTTCCTTTGTCTTTTATTCCATCATTCTCTTTTACACTTGTTAATAATCTCTTCGTATACCTTGTTATTAGGTAAAATTAGATTAGAGAGAAAACCCTGTCCAACCCTTAGATTTATAAGAATAAAAAAATCAAAAACCTATGGGACTACAAATAATTCATGCACACCCAAAAAGGGACAATCTACACCCACACTTACCCTCAAGATGGAGCACAAATATCATGCACGCCCAACTTTGATAAAATAGTTGACAGATGAGATGCTTGAACAACCTTTCGTAGGCTAATCCTTAGATGTAAGATGAGGAGTAAAATAATGTGGGCCCATTGTTTAGAATATCCCTGATATTTTGATATTATTTGTATCTCTAACTCGGTGATACCAATGACACTGATAGTGATACCGATAACACTAGTGGTATTAGAAATTTCAGGTATCAACAATATATTTCTAAGTATCACCGATGTATTGATATCACCAACATTTTCGCCCGTGTAAATTCCAGGCGTCACTTGTATCGCCAATCTATTGTTAATATTTTTTATTGTGTAAATTTCAGGTGTTGCTTGTATCATCAGTTTATTGGTGATATTTCGATATTATCGCTAATGTATAACCAATGTATCAATATCATAAAAAAATTAAAAATTAAAAAAAAAATTGTTTATTAAAAATGTATGAATGGATGGATGGATGGATGGGATGGTTGGATGGATGGGATGATTGGATGGATAGATGGGATGGATGGATGGGTGTTTGGATAGATGGATGTTTGGATGATTGGATGGGATGGTTTGATGCATGGAGGGATGGTTAGATGTATGGATGGATGGTTAGATGGTTAAATATGGCATGTATGTTAATTGTGTTTATATGTTTATTTATATGTGGATATATAATGTATGAATGCGCGCATCATGGATGTTTGTTTGCTTGCTAGTTGGTTGAATGAGATTTAAGTGATTGTATTTGTTGTATCACTATTGGACTAATCTCTTGCGACAATACATACATTTAGGCCCCATTAAATGAAAACTTATTAGCTATGCATTCTTTTTGCAAAGATGTGTATTTTAGCATCTTCTGAAGTTTATTG
The DNA here is from genome assembly GCF_029962835.1 of Magnolia sinica. Classification (NCBI taxonomy): domain Eukaryota; kingdom Viridiplantae; phylum Streptophyta; class Magnoliopsida; order Magnoliales; family Magnoliaceae; genus Magnolia; species Magnolia sinica. Next base: position 117,324 of record NW_026682786.1, read on the forward strand.
AAAAATTCCATCATTTTCCCCATGTTTTCCCAATGTTTCCCCGCATTTATGAAAATTAACAATATTATTAACAATATTGATATTGTTTCTATATCCTTGATCAACGAAACTTATAGCAATAATCAATAACTTTTCTTAAACAAAATAATAATAATCCTCAATATACTTTGTTTGCTCATCAAACATGAGGTTGGAAATAATATAAATAGCTACTTGATTATCATGTTGCAAATGCATAGGCGCGCGTGTGTGTGTGTGTGTGTGTGTGTGTGTTTGTATATTCTGAGAAAGGTGGGAGTACACCACCTGTGATTTTGTTAATAAAAGTAAAATTTTCACCTGACGAGGGTAGCATATAATATATATATATATATATATATATATATATATATATATATATATATATATGTATATATATATATATATATATATATATATATATATATATATATATATATATATATATATATATTCGAGAAAGGTGGGAGTACACCACCTGTGGTAGCAAAAGCTTAGCCCAACCCCTAATTATAACAGCTTTATACAAGAGAAGGAGCCTCTTCAAAAAAAAAAAAAAAATAATAATAATAACAGAGGCTGCCCAGTTGACACAAAGAAAAGCAAATCCATGAGCGTAAACATTCACACAGAGATTAGGAGAAGGGGATGGAAGATTGTCTCAGGAGCAATGCTGCCAACAGCATTGGTCTCTAGAATCTCTGTGGAACAATTCAAGAAAATGGATAATTAGTTTCCTGTATGTAAAACTAATATGGAATTGGTTTGGTTCATATCATTCTTCTTTGTAGTAATTCAGTATATTTATCTTTGTTTATACTTTAGTTTGGTCTTATAATTTTAGGTTTGTCATTCTTCTATTTTGTTTTCTTTATCTTGTTTACTTCTTTCCATTGTGATCATGTGTGATCCAGTTGATCATGGTTGATGATAAGATGATCACGATTAGCTAGTGAAATTCTTCTTATTTTCCCTTATGGGAATAGAGGACTAATTGTTTCCATTAGCAAGTGCTTTCTCGATTCAAAAAGAAGTCTCTTTATAAACTAGCTCCTTGTCGCAACAATTTTTCATTGAAGCTTCTTTTGTTTTCTTTCTTATTAGTGTATCAAATCAAAATTTAATTATTAGTACGTAAGAACTTATTTATTCCAAGAACAAGTTCTATTTCCTTTGTCTTTTATTCCATCATTCTCTTTTACACTTGTTAATAATCTCTTCATATACCTTGTTATTAGGTAAAATTAGATTAGAGAGAAAACCCTGTCCAACCCTTAGATTTATAAGAATAAAAAAACCAAAAACCTACGGGACTACAAATAATTCATGCACACCCAAAAAGGGACAATCTACACCCACACTTACCCTCAAGATGGAGCACAAATATCATGGACGCCCAACTTTGATAAAATAATTGACAGGTGAGATGCTTGAACAACCTTTAGTAGGCTAATCCTTACATGTAAGATGAGGAGTAAAATGATGTGGGCCCATTGTTTAGAATATCCCTGATATTTTGATATTATTTGTATCTCTAACTCGGTGATACCAATAACACTGATAGCGATACCGATAACACTAGGTAGTATTAGAAATTTCAGGTATCAACAATATATTTCTAAGTATCACCGATGTATTGATATCACCAACATTTTCGCCTGTGTAAATTCCAGACGTCACTTGTATCACCAATGTATTGTTAATATTTTTTACTGTCTAAATTTCAGGTGTTGCTTGTATCATCAGTGTATTGGTGATATTTCGATATTATCGCTAATGTATAACCAATGTATCAATATCATAAAAAAATTAAAAATTAAAAAAAAAATTGTTTATTAAAAATGTATGAATGGATGGATGGATGGATGGATGGGATGATTGGATGGATAGATGGGATGGATGGATGGATGGGTGTTTGGATAGATGGATGTTTGGATGATTGGATGGGATGGCTTGATGCATGGAGGGATGGTTAGATGTATGGATGGATGGTTAGATGGTTAAATATGGCATGTATGTTAATTGTGTTTATATGTTTATTTATATGTAGATATATAATGTATGAATGCGCGCATCAGGATGTTTGTTTGCTTGCTAGTTGGTTGAATGAGATTTAAGTGATTGTATTTGTTGTATCACTATTGGACTAATCTCTTGCGACAATACATACATTTAGGCCCCATTAAATGAAAACTTATTAGCTGTGCATTCTTTTTGCAAAGATGTGTATTTTAGCATCTTCTGAAGTTTATTGAAAAATTTCATCATTTTCCCCATGTTTTCCCAATGTTTCCCCGCATTTATGAAAATTAACAATATTATTAACAATATTGATATTGTTTCTATATCCTTGATCAATGAAACTTATAGCAATAATCAATAACTTTTCTTAAACAAAATAATAATAATCCTCAATATACTTTGTTTGCTCATCAAACATGAGGTTGGAAATAATATAAATAGCTACTTGATTATCATGTTGCAAATGCATAGGAGTCATCATCTCCATGCCAAGATTGAACAAAAGAGAGCGAAGCTAAATAATTTTACTTATACCATGCTCCTAGAACAATATTTATCCTTGGCTGAAGAATGGGTAACAATTAGCCGCTTCTTACTTTTCTAAAAGATAAAATTACCATCAACATTCTTTCATAATGCTTCAATCCCTTCTCTCTTAGTGTGTTCAATATGTTCTTTCATTCTTTTTCCCTTAGCTTTTTTGTAGTTTCTTTTAAATTAAACTGGAGATTTCATTCCATGTATAAGTTGTATAGAACCTGGACAATTCGGGCTTCCCCATGCGACAAGATCCTAAGGAGGCCTATCATAACGCCTAAAAAATGGCAGCCTGTATATGACACTAACCTAAGGAATCCTTCCTGAATTTCCTAATGGAACCCAACCCCACTTTGTCTAGCAAAATTAGGCCCCAGATCTGAGGCGGGAGGTCCGAGGCCTGCCCAGAAAAGGAAAAAGTTAGATGCTTACTACCCAATCAGGACATCCCGTCCACCATAGCACTCCCTTATCTGAGGACATGGCCAAAAGAAAATTGCCCTCTATGCTTCAGCTTACCAATCCTGTTTGACCATTGCCTCCAGCTCCAGGTCGGTTGCTGTTTGACCATTTCCTTAGACTATATCTCATGCATTATATATATAGTGTGATAAAATTGTAAGTGCTCGATGGTTATTGATAATTTATTCTTTCTCATTTTTTAAGCTACGTTAGGTCTCTTCTTTGATATTTGCTTGCCAGTGAATCTCTCTTTGATTTTCTCACCCACTTCTTGTTAAATTGGACTGATTTGTTCTTGATTTCCAGGAAATTTCTTCTATGGGAAGGGCAACGAGTTGTACTTCTTTGTCACAAGAGATTTGACAAAATCTAGGATGCCGCGCAATGTGGAAAATGGTTACGGTTTTTGGAGGTCAACTGGAAATATTGAACTAGTAAGAGACCAAGATCATGTAGTCATTGGCAAAAAGAGGACCTTTAATTTTTTCAAATGCAAACCAAAACGGGAAAAAACAAATTGGGTGATGAAGGAAAGTTCATTAATAGATCCAACAAGTTATGAGGGTGCTGAAATGAAAAAGGTAAGAAAATAATAAAAGCATTTCAAGATTTTTTATTTCAACCTTTGTTATTAGTTGGTTAATTTTTCTTCTCTTTAAGTTGATATTGTGGTTGTTCTTCATCTTCTTAATATATAGCTTAATCGATGCCTTTACCATTATCAATTTGCTTAATCTTCTTTGAAAATCATTTGTTTCAAAGTAGCTTCTAGGTTTTGCAAAAAATGCTTGGTGGATCCTTTTCATCCCTTCAAACTATCCCAAGAAATGCATGAACTAAGTGTCAATGTGACATAGGAAAGGACGTGATGAGGTCGATCACCGCCTTCCTCGATCGATAAACAACTTGAATCCACAACAGAAAACTCTTGAATCCATGGGGCATAATAAAGTTTCTAAGAAATTTTAATTAATTGAATAATAGAATGAATTTGAAAAAAAAAAGATTTTTAATTTATATGCTTAAATAATCCTAAATAAATTCTAAAACATAACTAAAAGAGTTTTAATCAAATAAGGAAATAAATTCTGAAAAATGTGTAAATTTTCACTATTTGTCAACCTATCGTCAATGGGTCGAGTCGAGTAGTCGATGAGTCGATCAATCGAACAGACTAAAAAATGTCCAGAGACTTAAAACTAAAATTATGTGAATTTCGACTTGTCAACCCAATTTATTGACTTGTTGAACAGTACTTTGACCTATCGATAAGATCTGTCAACATGACGAAATAGACAAAAATTGTCTAGCTACCAATCTGAAATTTCTAGCGAAATTTTGACCTGTTGACTGGTCGAACTATGCTGAATTTTATCAATTGCTCATTGGGCTTCTTTTGGTTCGTGTGTATTAGGAACATGCTTGATCCATGTCCTACATCATAATTTGTGAAGGCATTACCTGGTTTTGTTCAGTGAAATGCTTGTATCAATCTAGTGTAGCTGATAACTGTGGAGGGCTTCATTTTCATGGCATTGCTTTTTGCTTGAAATTACAATAACCATGTGGGTAAGAAAGGGTGAGAAAATAAAAAACTATATAATCTAATTTGGATTTTTCTGTTCAACCCCAAACACAATGCTGACTGATTTGAGGGTGACCTCAATTCTCATATTCACTAAGATTGTGATTAGGGTACATTCAAACATACCTTTTTCACATTGCAATGCATGAGGCCAAATTTACTAGAATGGACTAGATTACTTTTGGCCGGAATGAAATTTTTAGGTCTCGCTTTAGCATGTGGAGCCAACCTAGGAATCAAACGTCCCCGTTCAACTTATAGAGCTGATTTAGGCTGTGTTTGGATTGACTAGTGAATTGCATTGCAAACATATGGCTTAGTAGCACTCAGATTGCAGATATTTTTTATTTCATGTCCAACATGAAAGTCACATGATGCAAAGTTGGAACGTGGATGTTCTATATGGAATGCTAAACAAATCAAAATCTGGTCATTTCAATATTCGACAGAGTAATGCAGTCCAGTTCAATGGTCAGTGATAAAAATCACACAGGTTTCAACAGTAAGGTAGCCATTCTAGCTAGGGGCAAGTAAAGGTGAGATGCTAATTTTGTAGTAAACCATGCAAGAGATTAATGCTCGTTTCATTTTTCTTTGTTCAGTTTTCCATATCTTCATTTGGTTGCACCAAATATCATTAAATTTCCTGAGATTTGCACCAAATGAGATTGATTAATCATGAAATATCATGATATTAACTTTAACAAAACACACCCTCAACTAATCTCTTTTAATATAATGTACTTACTTCCTTGTTCATATGTAGATGACAACGTTCAAGGATAGGTTATTTTTTAGTTCACAATTTGGTATTTATGGATGTATTAATATTTCTGCATTGAATGAAATGTGCTTAATTTAGCTCTTTGCGGTGTTAAGCTCACTTGCAATACGAAGTAGGTTCAATAGATTTTCTCTACTGTGCTCAATTGTAGATTGGATTTTGGGCACCTCTTCTCTCTCTCTCTCTCTCTCTCTCTCTCTCTCTTTTTGGGCACTTGCAAACAAAACCCAATTCACCATTAAAAACATCTTAGGTGACACTGGAATGTTTATTTGCCATCCAACCTATTTATAATGTTACAATGACGCATATGCAAGGACCAAATAAATATCATCTTTATCCAAAACTTTTGTGACCCTAAAGAAGTTTTTGGTGGTTAATCACCACTGTTTCCTATGGTGTGGTACACCTGATATTTATCCAAAACTTTTGTGACCCTAGAGAAGTTTTTAATGGTTAATCACCACTGTTTCCTATGGTCTGGTACACCTGATATTTATATCTGTTTCATTTTTTAGATCATGCCATAAAATGATCTTTTAAAACAGATGAACGGCATGGATGAAAGGAAAGTCGATCCTGGTGGGCCCCACAATTAGGGATCCACTGAAGTCGCATTCTCGTACAGTATACATGACCTCGTGATCTGGATGGATGAAAAATAAACATTTTGGTTGCCGTAGTAAATTTTCAAGTGTAAGAATTTAATCCCCACCACTTTCTATGGTGTGATCCACCTTAGCCTTCAATCTGCCTCTTTTTTTTAGTTCATGTCTTGGCCTGTTTGGTTGCTTATAATTATATATATATTTTTTAGAATGATACAAGTTAAATTCGTAATTATGAATTTTTAAAAGTGTTTGAATATAAAACAGCATAGATCATAAATGCACAAGAAATCAATTGTCATGCAATCACTGGTCAGTATAATCCATACAGTAAAATGTAGATAAGAGATTGCAGAAGGTGCCTCCCAACATGATACTTCTCGCCTAATTAAAACTTAAAACCCAAGTTTTAGAGTTTATGTTTATTACTTGATTTGATGCATATTACATGAAATTATATATAATTACATGCAACCAAACATGCCTTAAAATGATTTGTCAAGATAAATGAAAGATAAATGAACAGCATGTTTAAAACATATGCACTACGGTGGGCCCCACAAATTCCCAGAAAGATAGAACCATCCTTCACTCGCTAGGTCCTGGTGGGGTAGTACCGGGCCTCAGGCTCCTCTAGGTCGGGTTCGGGTTGGGACCCACCCAAATTGCATCCATTGGTTACAATTTCATACAGGAAAATGATACGGTGAAAATGGTTGAACTAAAATATGATAGAGCACTCTCTCCACTGTACACGTGGAAGGACTATATGAATGTGGGCCGTTGATCCAGTGGACCACATTGTTCCTTCTCTGTAGTGGGTAAGAGATTACACTTTTTTTTTTTGCAGGTTATTTACTAATTCAACTTTATATATTTGCAGGTGGGCTTTGTTCTTTGTAAGATTTATGAGAACAAGAAAGCTTCCGACGAAAATCAAGAGGAGGAAGAACAAATGACAGAAATGTCCGTTGGAGATGGTCCTAATAACTCTGATTCGGATGCGGTTACGGAGAATTTCGAAGAATCCACGTCCCTAACTTACGATGAAAATCAAATGACAGAAATGCCCCCAGGAGATGGTCCTAATAACCCCGATCCTCCATCCTTTGGGTGCCATGCGAGCATGGGAGACCTGTTACCACCTTCCGAGGAAAACCAAATTACAGAAATGCCCTTGAGAGTTGGTCCTAATAACCCCGATTTCTTATCCTCTGAGTTCATTGCGAATATGGCATGTTGGTTTCAAGATTTGGAGGAAAATCAAATAACAGAAATGCCCCTGGGAGATAATCCTAATAACCCCAATTTCCCACACTTTGGGTATACAAGTATGGAAATACCAGAGGAAAACCAAATGACAGAAATACCCTTGGGACACGGTCCTGATAACCAAATGACAGAAATGTCCATTGGAGATGGTCCTAATAACTCTGATTCGGATGCGGTTACGGAGAATTTCAGAGAATCCACGTCCCTACCTTTTGATGAAAATCAACCTGTTACCAGCTTCCGAGGAAAACCAAATTACAGAAATGCCCTTGAGAGTTGGTCCTAATAACCCCGATTTCTTATCCTCTGAGTGCGATGCGAATATCGAAGATTGGTTACAAGATTGGGAGGAAAATCAAATAACAGAAATGCCCCTGGGAGATAATCCTAATAACCCAAATTTCTCACCCTTTGAGTATGCGAGTATGGAAATACCGGAGGAAAACCAAATGACAGAAATAACCTTGGGACACGGTCCTGATAACCTTGATTTCCTACCCTTTGGGTGCGATGCGAATATGGAAGATTCGTTTCGAACTTTCCCTCAAATGACAGAAATGCTCCAAGGAGATTATCCTAATAACGCTGATTTCACATCCTTTGGGTGCGATATAAATATGGAAGATCCGTTCTCAACTTCGGAGGAAAGCCAAATGACAGGAATGCCCCTGGGAGATGTTCGTAATAACTCTAGCTACACACCCTCATGGGGGAATATGGTAAATCAAGTGACAGAAATGTCGTCTGATAGAGTATGGAAGATCTCTTCTTAGCTTTGGAGAAAAATCAAATGACAGGAATGCCGCTAGTAAATGGTCCTAATAACCTCGAACCCTTCGGGTGGGATGCCAAAGCCGCCTCCGAGCCCATTGCTTTTGAGGAAAATCAAATGACAGAGAAGCCCTGAGAGGTGCTCCTAATTCATCACACGGTTAGGATTATCAGATCAATGTATCTCGGGCTGAAGATATTGCAAGCGAGGTGGGTGTGTGCTAACCGATGACTATTCTACGTCGTATTATGGTAGAGTGTCGTAGGATGCTTTTATATGTTAAACGTTCCAATGCAATCGAGCTTTTCTTCGTGATAGTTTAGCCATCCGATGCGTTGTGTGGTTGTGATTGCTTATGGGGTTGAAATATTAGTTGGATGAATGGATTTTAATTGATTTTTTTATTTTATTTTATTTTTTTTTGTTTCCTTTAAGGAACTCGGTTACTAGATCATATTGAACTAAGTGAATGTCACGTGCCATGCACCTGGGAAGGAAGACTCATTCTGAGCAGGTTGGTCTTTGGGCTGGGAATTTTTCACTGTGGGCCCCACATGATGAATGGCTTGGGTCTCTCACATATATGTCACGTAGGCATGTAACCTATGAGGAGAGACCACAGCAGCCAATGTTGCTTTCAACTAGCATTTCAGAGGAGCGTTTTAATTAAAATAATTTCCAATTAAGACCTAATAAAGGCGCTAACGTCAGAATACGAAGTTATTATTTATTAGTCTCCTGGTTACTCTCTATATTTTTTAAGGATCAAAATGTCCTTTTATCAATTGTTCCTTCGAATTGATGATAGTCTTGCGGAAGTCAACAGGGTCGGAGGAGGCATGGGCTCCAATAAATCAGCTATTTAGGCCACTCATCGGCCGATCTGGTTTGTTCACTTTAATTTGATAGTTGTGAACCCACGTTAGGATCATTTCAATTCTTTTTAAGCTGTTTGTGGCACACAACTGCATGATCATTGTGTGCTAATTTCGGACAATTTTCACCTGTGTGGTCCACCCATCATGAGTTATGCGCTCAAACTTCGTCCTATGGCATGAAATTAAAATTCATTTCACGTGGACATCTTGAAATTGTTCTGAAACATGCAAGTGGGCCCCACATAAGACATGTGATGGGTTCAATAGGTGGAGCCCTTGGGTATGAAATGCCATTTTGGCATTTTCTTCTCTCTCTCTCTACAAAGCAGTGGACCACATGTACATGAAGAGGAGGGGACCACCATGAAGGGCTGAATCCCTATTAAAGGTTGGTTGTTATACGGATGGACAACCCACTCCCAGCGACGACGATAAACTCTGACCAATTTCCGTGAAACAACAAGAAAGTTTTGGGCGAAAAAGAATGTTTTTTTTTTTTTTTTTTTCTTTTGAAGTTATCCGACTACATTCTTTAGAAGTTACGGCGCCGGCGCCCAAAGGTAATTTTGTGTCTGTATGTTGTTTTTGTTATTATTGGTGGCTAGCAATGGTGAGAGTTTTTGAAAGGGAGGAAAGTGTGATATCATGATCCCCATTATAGTTATTTTTTGTGTTTTTGTTTGTTTGTTTTTATTTTTGTTTGCTTCTTTCATGTTTAAATGGTTTGAGTTTGTAGAAAGGAGGAGAATGTGGTGTTTATATGGATGATGTATGTATGGGGAGAGTCTGGCGGTCACCGATAAGGATTGTGAATCGCCAATATTATATGAGGCTGACCAATATGATCCGTGGCTTGCCGACATACTAATACAAAGTGACTATCAGCGATCCACACCAAATATCGACGATCCACAGTCCTTGCGCATTTAATAACTTATGGATGATGTCTTTATATGAATTGATGCGATTACACGTAAATCTATTTATTTGTCTTTCGGGCACTACATAATCTTTGTTTATGATGAGAAAACCTGGTGTTTGCTTAGAACACTTCAATACAAAGGTACTTTGGATCACTGATACACATTGGGGATCATCATTATCACTGTGGTTCGCCGATACACAATGCAAATTGTCGATACTCACTGCGATTCGCCAATACAGTGCACTATCTGCGATCCAAAGTGAGTATAGGCGATCCATAGTGTGTTTCGACGAGCCACAGTGAGTATCAGCAAGACGCAACGTGTATGGGTCATCTAGTGTATCGCCCATCCATAGTGAATATCGTTGATCCGTAATATGTTATACAAAATAAATAGTGCCTTTCAATTGCCAATGTGCGTTAGTATGATTACACTTAAATCAAATACTTTGTCTTTCACAGAATCTTTCTGCGAGTCGAAAAAACATGGTCCATGTTTAGAGTAGAATGTGCAAAGGTCTCCCCCAAGTGCTCAATAGAATTTGTACAGACATTAATTGAAAGACAATTTTAGCAATTTCCCTATCAAGGCAAAGATGTTTAGAAATACCCAATTCATATATGAATGGGCTAATATTGTATAAACAATCTTCTTCATACATTTATGCATTGCAAAGACTGGATGGTTTGGATCATGTAACCAATATCATTTTTTCAAGGCATCTTATAAGGAAGCAGGGACATCACCGAATGGATGGTCCAGATGCTGGATCTGGATGTCTGCGAGTGCAAATGAAACAAGCTGCATGGAATGGTTTCCATCCACAACTAGGGGTGTACACGAACCGAGCTAGCTTGGTTAGCTTGCTCAACTCGACTCGACTCGAAAACGCTCGATTCAAAGCTGAATTTGAGCCAAGTCGAGCTGATTTTTTGAGCTCGAAAATGAGTTCGAGTCGAGTTCGAGCTAGCCCCAGCTCGACTCGACTCAGATTGAACCCAGCTCTAATCGAACTCAGAAAGAACCAATTCGGTGACTCGGTTACTTTGATATTGATGTTGCTCACCAAGTGTTTAATAAAATGACTTAAAGAAGTATGGCTGGTGGCGAGGAAGGTATGTATCTGAAACCAACACCTTTTTTTTTTTCTTGATTTTTATGTTGCTTAGAAGGTGTTTGATAAAATACTTGTAAAACCATTGCTGCTATCCCAAATACAGTGAGATTTTGAAGGCGCAGTCCAGGTGTTTGTGAAAATGCCTCAATGGTGAACTCGGCCCGAGCTGCTGACCAAACCGATCCGAGCTGGCCAGAAAGAGGTTAGCCCTAGCCCTAGCCCATCCAAGAAAATTATTTAAGTATCATGACGAGTTTGATCATATAAACAATTTGGATCATTGAATTAGGATCTGAATCCAATCGATCTTTATCCTAAACATATATGGTGATTGGGCACACAAACTCCATGAAACATCCATTCTTTTAGTATAATATTAGCCTCTTTTATGATAGGGCACGCAAACTCCGTGAAACATCCATTCTTTTAGTATAATATTAGCCTCCTTTATGATAGGGCACACAAACTCCGTTAAACATCCATTCTTTTAGTATAATATTAGCCTCCTTTATGATAGGACCTGCCAAGGCCGACCTCATTGGACTGGCTAGTCTAGACCACATGTGAGCCCTAGATTTCAAGCACGAACCCAGCCCGCAATCTAAGTTTAGGGGCCCAAGTCTTCACCCCATAGGGTGGGGCCGACTGGCCCATTGTGGCATAGGGAAGGACGTGATGAGGTTGATCACAATCTTCCTCAAAGAATAACTAATCCGTATTTATGGAGCTCTTTGGAATCCTCACAGAGCTTCCTCAAATCCGCAAGGAATAAAAGCAAGAATAATTCCTAATAAATTTGAAATAATTTGATTGATGATAAAATAAATAAATAAATAAATTGCAACCCTTTAAATTGTCACGCCCCAAACCCGAAAATCGGATTTACAGGAATCCCAATCGCCGAATCTGGTGCCGACAGCCTCCGTAGTACCCCATTCTCGGCTCCTAACGTCCATATGCCAGATTTCGATCTTGGGATCCTATAAGGAGGATTTTTTTTTGTACATTTAACTCGCAATAAGTATAACCACAAGATTACCCAATTCTCAAAGGCAATATCATCATCACATATCCACTAATATAATCAGTTGAGTACAATGTTGGAAGGAAATACATAAATAAAAATCATGCTCTAAAAGACCGCTGTACGCTCCAAGCTCAACACTGCTGCAACCTAACATCACCTGCACGCATCTATCGTGCATAAGCTTATAGAAAGCTTAAAGGGTGGTGTAAGTGTGTGCACAAGGTAAGTGCCAATTATTCAATATAATACCATAATCATACAATACTGAAAAGACTGGTAATCCATAAATCGTACAATATCGAAATAAGTAAAAATACTGACAAGATCAGGAATTATCCAATATTAGAATACGCAATACAAATCAACTATACAAATGAGGAATTATAGATAGCTAAATATCAAATGTAGAGGATGTAATACAATATGCATTCCTAATGAGTAACACAAATAACGTCAGCCGTACCTAGACCATATAAATGCAGAGACACAATAACCCAAAATGTCGTATGCCGCGAATGTCATGTAATATGCGGTGCGAATGGAATGACCATACTGGAGTGTGAAATCGGGATGATAGTACGTAGTATCGCAGGCTATGGGGTACATCACAAGGGACTTCTATCCAAACCAGTCTCATACCTAAATTTGGATAGTCAGACTCAATGTGATAAACTCCTAATCTCAGGTTAGTCACGTGCCCTAACCGAAATCCTGGCCATTGCGAAGGTACACGTAACAAATAGTTACGCATCACCACCCCGAGTGGATAGTGAATGAATGAATACATGAATGAGTATGCAACTCCTACTCACTAAATCAACATATCAGTACAGTTCATCTCTGAAATCATTACTGGTGTTTAGTACACTCCAAATGACACTGCCGCTCTCCCAGCCGCACAGTCCAAGTGAGCGTAAGAAACCTCACTATCTGCCTAGCCAATAGTCTGTCAATACCAATTCGGCACGTCGATAGTGGACCCATTCACGAGCTGGTCAAACTCAGCCTAGTATTGCCCTTCCCTCGGGCGGGTAAGGCCACACCCCCTCTCAATCCACCATGACACAGTGGGAGACGTGGCCTCCTGATATTCGACACTCGGGCGCTCATGTATCCACTCGGTTTTGACGTCGGGGCGTCTCCTGGCTACGAAGGTTTAAGGATTTTCACCCAGGGACATTTATGGTGCCCGTATGCTAAAACCAAACATTTTCGGTGTCCCATTAGGCCATCCACGATATGCCTGTGAAAGTTACGGCCCTGATGTCGCTAGGGCATACAGTAATCATAATGCGAGATGCATGAGTCATACAATCCAGTCATGCATCAATCCTGCGCATACCGCGTGCTCATGTGAGATAACCTCCGCCTATCAGGGAGTCTCATAACAACATGCTTAATGACATATGCAATGATCAACCATGTCTCATAACAAACATGCAGATGATGTGTATGGGCATGTATCATAATGCTATGTTGTCACATACTCATAATCGGTATTAATAACTGGCATCGACAATCGACCTCAATAATGTGGACATTTAACCAACATTGCCCCCAAGGAATGGCCCACATAGAGCCAAACATGTAATGGGCCCACGGCCTCACACAAAGGCCTGATATACAACAGTGGGCCTTACTTAAGGGCCACATATACACAACAGGCGGGCCCTGCTCATGGGCCTCAAATACATGACATATGGGCCTTACACATGGGTCTCGAATACATCGAATGGGCCATGCATCATGGGCCATGAATACATCACAATGGGCCTTTCTCATGGGCCTAACATACATCATAATGGGCTCCATAGCCTGGTCCTCAAATGCATCCCAATGGGCCTCATCGCATAAGCCTCATATACATCATATTAGGCCTTAAACACGGCCTGAATGCACATCACAACGGTCCTCAAATACGGGCCGCATATACATCGCATTGGGCCTCAACAATAAGCCTCGATATTCAGCCTTGACAATCGGCCTCGACAATCGGGATTGGAATCAATATCAATCTCTATAATCAGAAATCAACAATCGGTCACGATAGTAGACCTTGATGGCTAATCGGCCTCAATACTCGGAATCGACACTCGGGATCGGCCTTGATAATCGGTACCGATAATCAACATATATAAACAAGGTGGGGTCCATAGATGGACAACCAATCAACAATAATGTAAAGATCGGCTCTCGATTGTGGTTATATTAATCCGATAGCACGGAGCCATCTGTCTATGACGAATGGGGCCCACTTATTTGGGTTAACCCACAAAGAGAATGAGCCTAACAAGGCCTAAGGAAATGTTACAATGAGGACATCTAACTGTCATTGCCCATCAATGTGGATATTCAACCAACATTGCTCCAAAGCAATAGCCCATGTAGAGTCAAACATAAGGTGGGCCCATAGCCTCACACAAAGGTCTAATATACATCACATTAGGCCTCATACAAAGGATATATACACAACAAGTGGGCCCTGCACATGGGCCTCAGATACATCCCATGACTACAACCCATGGGCCCAATGCATATCATAATGGGCATCGTTAAATGGGTTGCAAAACATCACAATGGCCATGCCATATGGGCCAAAAATACATAACGGGTGGGCCTCAAATATCCAACAAGTGGGCCTTAAATAGCCAACAGGTGGACCTCAAATATCCAACAAGTGGGCCTTAAATAGTCAACAGGTGGGCCTCAAATATCTAACAAGTGGGCCTTAAATAGTCAACGGGTGGGCCTCAAATATCCAACAAGTGGGCCTTAAATAGTCAACGGGTGGGCCTCAAATATCCAACAAGTGGGCCTTAAATAGTCAACAGGTGGGCCACAAATATCCAACAAGTGGGCCTTAAATAGCCAACAAGTGGGCCTCAAATATTCATCAGAGGTGGGCCTTGCACATGTAGCAAGTGGGCGCACACATCACAGTTGGGCCTACCAGTGGTCCAGCCAAAGAACGACCTGTATAATATACACTTCACAATGGGTTGCATCATTGGACCGCACCAATGGGCCTCATATACAACAAGTGGGCCGCATCAATGGGCCGCATTAAAGGGCCACAAGTATATCAAAGTGGGCCGAGCCAAATGGGCCGTCACAAATGGGCCAATTCAATGGGTCGAGTCAGATGGGCCGAGCCATTCATCCATTTACAGAGGTCGTTTTAAAGCATTATCCAACCAATGAATCAAATCAAAAATCATTTGGACCATACCACAAATAACAGCAAAATGATGATTGAAGGATCATATGGACCACATCGCAAATAGTAGTGGAAATAACGATTTTCATTGTTAGAATTTCACTTGGCCACCACTTTATTTATTTATTTATTTATTTATTATCCAGTTTATTTGTAAGGTCACAAGGACCTAAACAAATTTCATATAGGTCCCAAGCTTCTGTGACCTAGGAGGGGTTTTAATGGTGTATGTTCAACCCCCCGCTCCCTTTGTTGTGTGGACCACTTGATAGCAGATCTGATTTGTTATGATTATTATTATTATTTTATTTCAAGCCATAAGACATGCTGGCCATTGGGTGGACAGTTTGGATTCATCACATACATCAAGAGAGGGCCCACTGTTTGAACGGTGTGGATAAGACCCATACATCACGGTGGCCCCCATAAGAATGGATGAACGGTTTAGATACGACATGTGCCACATGCACGGCTCACAAGTGGGAAATGGATGGACGGTTTAGATGTGGCACGTGCCACATGCACGGCTCACAAGTGGGAAATGGATGGACGGTTTAGATGTGGCACGTGCCACATGGACGGCTCACAAGAAGGGGCGCTGATGTATATATAGCAGCTCTGTAGTTGTTGTACAAACCTCAGCCACTGTATTTCCACATAGGTGGGTCCCACGGGGGGCCCACCATAATGTTTATCTGCCATCCAAACCGTTGATAAGGTCTCACAGATCCTAGGTGAAAGGGGAAAAACAAATTTCTTAATGATCCAGACATTAGGGACACCCAAGAAGGGTTTCAGTGGCAGACGTTCAATCCCACTATTTCATGTGACATGGGCCACCTGAGCTCCATATAAGGCTGATTTTTGAGGTGGGGATCACAGCTAAAAGGGGCCCACCATATGTACGGTATGATGTTCAACACACATCACGTGGGGCCCACGGCTGGGACCACATCCCTGCCCCATTCACGCCTAGTGCAGGACGCTGCTGTCCTGTGGTGCCAGTGGCAGCAGCGCCTGCTACTATTGTATTACATTTAAAAAAAAAAAAACAGAAATTTTACGGTTTTTCGTATGCGCGGCCTATATCAGGTGAATCCACTCCAACCATTGGATCCTAGGAGTCAAGATGGACCAAACAAGCCCAATATTCAATATATTTTTGGTGTATAAAACCAAGAGGGTGGGTTTCAAAGGTAAAAACCACCATTTGCTATGTTATGGCCCGCTAGAAGCTTGGATTGACTCCATTTTTCGGCTCAACACCTAAAACATGCTGGAAAGTGGAATAGACGGTGTGAATTTGACCGATACATCAAGGTGGGGCCTACATAGGTAGCCCTTCCCAAAAGCCTCAAAACCCTTCCCTTTTTCTTTTTTTTTTTTCTTTTTCTTTTATAGAGAATCACCATCCGTTCACTCCTTAGTGAAGACGTCCAGGGACACTGGACCGACTGCGTACCCACATTAATCAAGGTGGGTCCCACGTAGACGTGGCCACCCCACACGGTAGAGATGAAATACATCAATCACGATGG
This sequence comes from Magnolia sinica, assembly GCF_029962835.1. Lineage (NCBI taxonomy): Eukaryota > Viridiplantae > Streptophyta > Magnoliopsida > Magnoliales > Magnoliaceae > Magnolia > Magnolia sinica. The sequence goes on from NW_026682786.1 coordinate 134,087, forward strand.
GGTCCACACGGACCAAGCCGATATTTGTTATGTTCCTCCATCCTAGCTGGCCTAAAACGGGCAGCAAGACGGGCCTCATTCGCTGGACATCCAAAAAATCTGGATAGTCCAGATTGTCGATTAGGTGGGCCATACACACATATCATCATATCATAAAAAGAAATAAAGAGAGGAGAGAGAGAAAGAGGGATCTAACCATAGAAGACACCACCTTACATCTTCTTGGACTTTTTTCTTCCATCAATGCATGTTAAAGATCTAATGGATGGACTTCAACGGTTGAGATCGACTTAGGATGGTGGAGATGGGAGATAGGAAGGTGGGCCACACTAGCTCTCTCATGGGGAGCTTGGACGTGGGTTGCTTGGGAGGAAAAATGAGAGAGAATGAAAGAGAAAGAGATGATGGGAGAGGAGTGATGGGATGTGTAAGAGATGGGATGGAAATGTTGACTTTGGGGATGGTGTAGTGTACTTGGGGGATGAGATACGGTACTTGACTTGATGGATGTACTTTGACAAGTGAAGTGATTGATGTGATGAATTCTCTACGAATTGCAACGCGTGACGTTTTTCCTCGAACTGAATGCGAGCCTATATCTCCCGGTTCGGGTATCGTCTTGGTGCATGAGACGCGGCATCAGAACCGCGGCGATGGCGCCGTCGCAATGATACAAGTCTCGGATTAAGCCAACTCAGATCTCCAGGATATGACCTAAGATCGCGCACAAATGCCGATAATAGATTGCGGGTCGCCGGAATTCGATCGGGAGGACCGCGAAAGCCTACAGAATGGTACAGGTTAGAATAAGAGTCTTATATAAATAATGAGCTCAATCTTAGGACAAAATTTTAGACTAAACTCCGACTCAAACACACTAAAAACGTGACTTATTATAAATAGTAAACTTACTATTTATAAATGGCCTCTATTTCTACTGGACTTTATGGTTTTTGACCAAAAAATAGTAATTGTCCAATTTAGACCAACCATGTTATTCTCCTAACTTTCCTAAGTCATTTTCATGTTGAGCACGACTTCATATATAATATGTCAGCTTAAGTAGGTTCTCTTACCCTAAAATCATATATAATATGTCGAAAAACTCATCTTAGTTCATGAGATACGACATATTTAAGGTTCTGAAGGCCTAGATCATTTTCTCCTCTGATCGAGCCTTCTCTAGTCTATCTTTGCCATGAAAGTGTCTGCGACCCACTCTACATCACATTGCCACCTGAAGCATGGATAAGAGAACGTGAATTGTCATACTAAATAATTGAAAACCTATAGCATATTAAGTAAACTCCACCACCGTGGATGTATGTATGTTATCCAAGCCGTTCATTCACTTTTCCAGTTAATTTTAGGCCATTAGCCTAAACCTGAATCATATCCAAAGCTCACAATACCATAGGAAATAGCGGCGATAATGACATCCACCATCAAAATCTTCTTAGGGCTAACAGTGATGTTTATTTGTCATCCAACCAGTTGATAAGTGCACCCAGACATGCATAAGAGAAAAACCCAAATATCAGCTTGATCCAAAACTTCTGTGCCCCCAATAAGTTTTCAACGCTGCGCATTCGATTCATGCTGTTTCCTATGGTGTGGTCCACCTTCTAAAATGAGCTGTAAAAAAGACCGACAACATTGATAAGATACATAAATTAAGGTGGGCCCTGCAGTGTTTACTCAGTGCACCGTATCCGCTTCCTGGATGATATGAGGGAATTTATTTCAACACCCACACTGGTTTACAAGTCAGCTCTTTCTTTTCTACATGCGACAATTTCTTGGAGTACAATGGAGACAAATTGTAGTACTTAAACTCATTTCCATAGCAATAAAACACATCTATCAAATTGGGCGGTCTGACCATCTCGGTGGGATGCATCAGTGCACAGGTTAGATTTCAGGTACATGCTATATGGGTCACACCCTGGTGAATCACCTACGGGCCATCTGTTTGCAACACGTGATGATGTTTTCGAGCAAACCTCTTTCTGGTTTATCACATGATAACAGCTGTCTTTGTTGACCATGCCACGCAAGTGGGTACTATTGGATAGCAAGGGGAGTTGTATATATATGATACTCGGACAGACTACCATGCTTGATATGCAGGCAGCGAAAATTTGTGTAACTGGCTTATATTGACTCAAAGTAAACTTACTAAATTGTAGAAGTTACTGTTACCAAGTCATAATCCAAAATTTAGATTGGTTGAATAATCCTAACCTCTGATTTGTGCTCACTTGTTTGTTGAAATTGGGCCGTTGGATGCTTTTTAATTTTTAATGGTGGAATAAATGCCTACTAGTCTGATTGCTAGCTACCAGATGAACCATAATTCAGATAGTTTAATTTGACTTAATTTTTCGCCATTTCTAAGTTCCTATGTAATATATCCATTACCCTTTAGCCAAGTATCAAAGTTTTCCCCATGTTACAGATGATCAGTGGGGCCCTTTTTACCTTGAAAATTTGTCCTATGCTTTTGATAAAGATAACTGATCACCTCGAGGAAAAATTGCTTATCAATTGAGATTTTACCAAATAATGCTTTTACTAAATAATGCCTCCATGATTAGAAGTTCCTGAGTGATTTTAGGGTGTGATATTATCAAAATGCTTCATTTATTGTTTTCTTTTGAAGGTGTTAAAGTTGAGAATTGTGATGTATTAGTTTATCCATGACATCTGGTTTATTTTTTTAGTTCATTTTAAAGTGTGAGCACAAAAATGAACAAATCTAAGGCTCAAGCGAACTACACCATAGATGACCCCCGCATTTAATGATTTGTGCATTTAATGCAACCCAAGCTCAATATTTCGTATATACCCACTTGAGCATTGGATTTGTTTCATTTTTTGGCTTATACCTTAAAATAATTTGAGAAAATTGATGAATAATATGGATAAACTGACACATCACAGTGGGCCCCATAATAGCTTTGGGCGGCCACTTATTGCCCAACCAAGGTTCGGACACAATCCACTTTCCCAATTAGCATGTATACAACATTCAAGGCGTCCAGCAAATGCACCCCACAGTAATGATCAGGTGAGCAGAAAATACAGTGGATTTAATAATTAAATGGTCACACCATTAAAAAAAAAAAAATTTAATCATACAAAAAAAATTCAAATACACTTCTAATCTATCCAATAATTTAATATGCCGATTATTTTTTATTGGCTAATTATCGTATTTGGGTGCATATGTTAGACGGGTTGAATGTTATACACAAACCACATGGGTCCTTCAATTCTTGACTTTATTGCATTTTAAAAAAGAAATAAATAATAATACAACGGCATTTGTTAATCGTCTCTCAAAAAATCACCAGCGGCTAAATCCAGTCACAAAGGCATCATACAATATTAGGTGAAACTGGAATTCCTCGAGAGTTTCGCTGTAAAAATCTCAAAAAGTTACTTGAGGGGCATGGGATAAAAATCACTTATTTCAATTTCTAGTTATTCATGGTGAAAACGCACTGCATTGAAATAAAGTCACATGGGTCCTTCAATTCTTGATTTTATTGCATTTTAAAAGAGAAATAAATAATAATACAATGGCATTTGTTAATCCTCTCTCAAAAAATCACCAGCGGCCAAATCCAGTCACAAAGGCATCATACAATATTAGGTGAAACTGGAATTCCTCGAGAGTTTCGCTGTAAAAATCTCAAAAAGTTATTTGAGGGGCATGGGATAAAAATCACTTATTTCAATTTCTAGTTATTCATGGTGAAAACGCACTGCATTGCCCTGGCAGTGCAAGGAGCCTCTAGGTAATCAATTCTCTCTAATAAGATGTCCACGACACAACAGCTATATAATAAATAGAGAAACGATCCTGTAGAGAGGCGTATACTTGAAAGGGAAATGACTAAAATAGTATATAACCGTTGATTTACATGCACTAAAAATTGCAAAAGTGGTAGGTATCGTGACTCATGATTTACGTGATAAGGTTGATTAGCGCCTTCCTCAAGAATAACTACTTCGAATCCACGAAGCTTCTCTGTACTCCTCATAGAGACCTCTCGAATTTACGCAGAAAAAAGCATGAAAAAAGAAATAATATTTTAAAAAATTCATAAATTAATTGATAATTGAAAAAAAAAAAAAAAAAAGAGTCTGCACCCCTTTAAATAGGGATACCAAGCTTTGGAAGAAGTTTCGGAATTAAACTACAATAAAAACTCTTATAAATCACGACTTGTTATAAATAGTAAACTTACTATTTATAGACGGTCATGATTCCAACTAGTGCGCATAGTTTTCGGCCAAAAATAGTAAGTGTCCTATTTGGCTGAACCATGATGCTCTAACTATTCTAAGCACTTTTTAATGTAGGGCGGAACTCATAAAGCCCAATGGATGAAGAGTTATATTCAAACTAAAACTTACTATAAAGAGTAAAAACGACATTAAAACAGGAATTTGACCATTGACCTAATGGTGGGTTGGGTGGCTAAGGTAGCTCGTCCTACCCCAAAATTATATATGGCACATCCAATAGCTCATTCCCATTTACGAGATATGTCCGTTTTAAGTTCTAATGGTCCGGATCACCTCCGTCTTTGATTGGGCCTTTTATGATCCATCTTAGCCATGAAACTATCCACGACCTGCTCTATATCATATCAGCTCATAATAAACCAAGTAGATAGTAGAACTAGGGGTTGTACACAAACCAAGCTAGCTTGGTTAGCTCGCTTGACTCGACCCGACTCAAAAAAGCTTGATTCAACTCAGTTCGAAGCTGAGTTTGAGCCCAATCGAGCTGATTTTTTGAGCTCGAAAATGAGTTCAAGCTGAGTTCAAGTAGGCCCTAGCTCGACTCGACTCGGATCGAATCTAATTCGAATCGAACTCGGATCGAACCGGTTCGGTGACTTGGTTACTTTGCCATTGATGTTGCTCACCAAGTGTTTGATAAAATGACTCAATGAAGTGTGGCCGGTGGCAAGGAAGGTATGTACATGAAACAAATATACTTTTTTTCTTGGTTTTTCTTGTTTTTTATATTGCTTAGAAGGTGTGTGATAAAATACTTGTAAAACCATTGCTTCTGTTTCATATACAGAGGAATTTTCAAGGTGCAGTCCAGGTGTTTGTGAAAATGCTACAATGGCGAACTCGGCTCGAATTGGCCGGAGCTGCTGACCGAACCGAACCAAGCTGGCCAATCAGACTTGAGGACCGAGCCGAGCCGAGTTCAAGCTAAGGTCAGCTAATGGCCTAGCTGAGCCGAGCTGAGGCCAGCTCGACTGGGTTCGACTCAATGTACACCCCAAAGTAGAACCCTCAACTGCTAAGCGATAGTTCAAAAGTAAATTGGTTGATTGGGCATTTGGTTGTTAAAAGGATCTTTTGTTAGAAAACCTTTGATACTCTGGCAGCCTGTGACAGTTCATAAACGCAGGCAAATATAAATAACTTTAAGATGTCTTCTTAGCCTAAAACAACACTTGTTTGGTTTATCTCATTGTCGTATTCGTGGACATTTACTGGACGGTTAGAAATGAAAAATATCCAGTGGTTACATTTCAACAAATCAGAGGCTAGGATTGTTCAATCAATCTGATTTTAGAACTGTGACTTTATGACAGTCGCCGCAATTTCAAGGGTTTAATGAGTTAATTTATCTCACGTCTTGCTGAGTGTATGTGTATTATGATACTCGGCCAGAGTATCAAATAACTCTATTTTTTATTTTGTGAGACTCGTGTAAGGAAATCAAGTCAATATATACGACAAACAAATACTGTGGCCGAAAGAAAAAAAGGCAAGTGATTTCTCAAAGGACTTTATGTTCTCGATTCAAGCAAGCGGGCATTGATCCAGACCACTCGTATGGTTAGCCTGTTGTGAATGGACTGGCCAGCTTGAATCATGCTCAAGTCTCTCTCTCTCTCTCTCTCTCTCTCTCTCTCTCTCTCATGGAGCGCTTCTACTTCCATCTCTTCCTGGAATTTCATCAGCCTCCGAAACTGAGCTCTGCCTTCCCATCACACAGGTGCTTCAAATGTTATTTTCTTTTTCTTCTTCTACGCTTTGCTATTTCCACTTCCACATGTAAACACATGTTCCAATATGCAACACGTGTGCGTGATCTGAGCTTTCCATCTAGCCTAAAAATCAGGCCATTCCACCCTTCAAGTAGGTCACAATGTACAAATGCTCTAGTTGTTTCATATGCAGTGGCCCACCGGATGTGTGAAATTGCCTGATTTTTTAGGCTGAAGATATGAGCAATATTTCCAATCTGATTCTTTTGAGACGACCTGATGGAAGCAACGCGAAAGTCCAGTCCACTCATTTTGAGACTACCCCGTGTGAGTTAGGGGCCGTTCATCATTTGGTTTCGACTGTTAGGTGTTGTGGCCCACCAAAAAAGTCCAGTCCACTCATTTTCCTTTGTCCTTTCTTTTCCCTTAAAAAAAAAATACAACCAGAAGTATCGCAAAAGAACATGGGACTGTAGCAGTTGGATCTGGAACCGTTTAAAAGATGATCTCCACTGTCGATGAAGGATAACCGATAACGAAACTCTTCTATTGGAATATTTTGTCAAGTTTGTTATTAATGTTTTGTTGTTGAATATAGACCGTCTTTGTGGCCATTGCATGGCGGGACACTGATTTTAAAATCAAGGACTTTGCAATCTTGATGATTTTTTAGGAAGCCACATTGCTCGTTGTAATCCGTCTGATTAACCGTTTGGATCACTAAATATCATCCCAGGTCCAATGGGTAGTCCCTCGAGTCCTACGGATGTATTCTAATTTTTCACAAACCTCGTTTTTACTATTACGACTTACCCATGTGGATGATCGGAATCATTCAAGTGGTAGCTGCTGCCATTAATAGGCCATGGGTAAATTACGATTATTTTACAAACAATCTAAACCATTGATCCGTCTATGGTGTTCCTTGATTTTGGTCAACAAATACGATCAAAGTGGAATTACGCCCACCAATGAACCTTAAAAGGACAAGGGAGATATAGACAATGGGAGGTGTCAGTGGCTGGCTGTGGATCCACCGATGTCCAAGTTAGGTTAGTATAGTATGATCAAAGGTTAGAGTTTGGGTATTTTAGCTTACCTCCGTTCGCTGAGGGTAACCCTAAATATAGGGTCCTTGGGTAGTTCTGGAACTGTCGTGTCTTAATGGGATACACTGCAGTCCCCATTCAGATGGGAAACTGATGTAGGACATGGCACAGTTACATTCCTAGCAGGGTTGGACCAAAAGAAGGTGGACCGTAAATTAATCATAACTTTTGATCCGGGTATTGTTACGGCGCACCTAATTACCGAGTATCAAGAACTGAAGTAGCACGACAACTCAAGGATAAGTTCTTTTGAAGTAGAGGGGATTGATGTAGAGCAGGTCGTGGACACTTTCATGTCTAAGATGGACCAGAGAAAGCCCGATTAGAGGTGAAAGTCATCAAGACCATTAGAACCTTAAAACATGCATATCTCACAAATTGGAATAGTTACTCGACATACCATATATGATTTTGGGGTCGGATGAGCTACTTTAGACCCACGCTGAATTTGTGAGATTTCATCAGATCGACGGTCAAATTCCATGTTTATTTCCGTTTTTATTATTGTTAGTAAGTTTTGGTTTGATCGTAACTCTTCATCCGTTGAGCTTTAAGAGTTTGTCCAAAATGAAAAGTGCTTAGAATAATTAGGAGAATAATGTAGTTAATCCACATAGGACACTTACTATAAAAAGTAAAATTACTAT